>NC_057804.1:387640013-387757228 GCF_018294505.1 Triticum aestivum | reverse complement strand
TAAATGAAAAAACTCCCTCGCTGTTCGCATTCGTTTGACATGTGGAAGACGGTCATTATTGGGCACAAAAGCTGAGGAGAGCAGCATGCACTAGAAGCCGGACACTATTCAACAGGTACATGGAATTTGGAGAAGAACCCGCCTTGCAATGCCGAAGACAAACTTGCGCGCCGGACTTATCATCATTGAAGCCTGGTTCGGGGGCTACTAAGGGAGTCCTAGATTAGGGGGTGTCTGGATGGCCAGACTATGACCTTTGGCCGGACTCCCGGACTATGAAGATACAAGATTGAAGACTTCGTCCCGTGTCCGGATAGGACTTTCCTTGGCATGGAAGGCAAGCTTGACGATATGATATGAAGATCTCCTCCCATTGTAACCGACTCTATGTAACCCTAGCCCTCTCCGATGTCTATATAAATCGGAGAGTTTTAGTCCGTAGGACGAACAACAATCATACCATAGGCTAGCTTCTAGGGTTTAGCCTCTCGGATCTCGTGGTAGATCAACTCTTGTACTACCCATATCATCAATATTAATCAAGCAGGAGTAGGGTTTTACCTCCATCGAGAGGGCCCAAACCTGGGTAAAAACATCATGTCCCTTGTCTCCTGTTACCATCCGCCTAGACGCACAGTTCGGGACCCCCTACCCGAGATCCGCCGGTTTTGACACCGACAGGCGGCATATGCTTCCCCAAGCCTCCACAATGGGAGTGAGTGCTCCCGGAGTGGAGCCACCCGGTGCTCCAGGAACTCCCTCAGGAGCGTATCCCCGGTCAGCTTCGCCGCCCCCAAGTTGCCTGGCCTCAGGTCCGCGTTCATCCTCTTCAGCACCACCTTCGCGCGGGGGTCGACAAGCTCCGCGCGAGACCATGCATCAACTGCCTTGGGTTGCCCCGTGGGCAGCACCAGTCGAGGGTGGATGCGCCCAACATCCACCATGACCCACTTGCTCCGTAAGCCTTCAATCCTCTTCCCAGGCTTCGAGATGGCATTGGAGTTGGAGTATGCGATAAATCTCGCACATGCGGTAATGTGGGCACCAGAAACTCGGAGGGAGAAGCAATGACGCAGCAAGGCCACTGAAGGCATCACCCCAACGTGAGCCTCACAATAGTAGGCGAAAATTGCCAGGAGAAGAACAAAGTTGGGGTGGAGGTGCAGAGCTTGCAAGTTGTATTGGCGAAGAACAACGAGGAAGAACTCGGAAAAAGGAGGCACTAGACGGGTGATGATGGCACTCACAAAGAGCGGGTAGAAGGTGCTCCCCTTGCCTTCAGGCTGGGCGGAGCCGGCCTTGAGCACAGTCGCCCCCTCATTGCCCTGCGCCACCGTCATCAGGCACGTGAGGGCGAGATTCTTCTCTGACACGTTTGGGGGATCCAGAGTCGGCGAGTACCAGGCCTCGGTCGGGGTCTTGCGAGGCGCCATCGCTTGCCTGATGGGAGGGATTGAGACAGATCTGGAGGATTTCGGGAGCAAGAAGGAGAAGAGCGAGAAAGGGGATCTGGAGCAAGGCAAACAAGAACGAAGCAAGTAAGTATGGCCCGGGCACCTCTTTTTGTCAGATGGACGGTTGCCGAGGCATCGTGGGGAAGCGGGGACGCCCACGTCCAATCAATCAGCATGCGGCACCTGAGGCCTCAGGCTATTGGGGCCCGCGGCGCTTCGCACTTGCCCCTTCGCTTCTCTGCTAAGCCAAGTCCGGGCGCGCCTTGGGCTCGGGGGCTGCTGTCGGTGTTGGTGTCAAAACCGGCGGATCGCGGGTAGGGGGTCTCGAACTGTGCGTCTAGGTGGATGGTAACAGGAGACAAGGGACACGATGTTTTACCCAGGTTCGGGCCCTCTCGGTGGAGGTAAAACCCTACTCCTGCTTGATTGATATTGATGATATGGGTAGTACAAGAGTAGATCTACCACGAGATCAGAGAGGCTAAACCCTAGAAGCTAGCCTATGGTATGATTGTTGTTCGTCCTACGGACTAAAACCCTCCGGTTTATATAGACACCAAAGAGGGTTAGGGTTACACAGAGTCGGTTACAATGGTAGGAGATCTACATATCCGTATCGCCAAGCTTGCCTTCCACGCCAAGGAAAGTCCCATCCGGACACGGGACGGAGTCTTCAATCTTGTATCTTCATAGTCCAGGAGTCCGGCCAAAGGTGATAGTTCGGCTATCCGGACACCCCCTAATCCAGGACTCCCTCAGTAGCCCCTGAACCAGGCTTCAATGACGACGAGTCCGGCGCGCATATTGTCTTCGGCATTGCAAGGCAGGTTCCTCCTTCGAATGCTTCATAGAAGATTTTGAACACAAGGATAGTGTCCGGCTATGCAAAATAAGTTCCACATACCACCGTAGAGAGAATAATATTTACACAAGTTCAATCTGCTGACGTATTCCATGGCGTGACATCACGGCCAAGTCTTCATTCAAATCGTTTTTACTGTTTCACCTCAGTGCTTAGCGAGGCGGTTTCCTTGGCACGTCTTGTCAAAGCAGAGATCGTGTCCCCTTATTCCAGGATTCTCATCAATGCGGGCGTGGGTAACCCAATCGTGCCCGTTAGCACGCCCCCTCTATCGAGTGCGAGTCCCGAACGGTCACGGGGAAGGCTCTTGGTATTCAACCTCTTTATAAAGAGACCAAGGCCCCGCTCCTTTCTTTCAATCTCAATCAAATCCGCCCCTCGCCTCGAGTTCCAACACCCAAAGCTCCAGATTCAGGCGCTTCGGACCTTCGATGATGTCCGGCTCCGACCTGCAAGGCCGATGGATGCCTTCCTCCGTTACGGAGGAAGACATGCTAAAGTTAAGAGATGCCAGGTATCTAACTGGCGAAATTTCACATAGGCTACCTGCCCAAGGGCAGGTTATTGCCACTCCCAAGCCCAGCGAAAGCGTAGTGTTCGCGTCTCACTTTCTTCGGGGGCTAGGCTTCCCGACGGACCCCTTCGTGAGGGGGCTCATGTTTTATTATGGGTTGGAATTTCATGACTTGGATCCGGAGTCCATCCTCCACATCTCATCGTTCATTGTCGTATGCGAAGCCTTCCTCTGCGTTACCCCTCACTTCGGATTGTGGCTCAAGACCTTCAAGGTGGAGCCGAAGATGATCAAGGGGCAGCAGGTAGAGTGCGGAGGGGCTGTTATAAGCAAGAATGCTGATGCTCCATGGCCCGAGGGCTTTTTCAAAGAGGAGCTCGGCCTATGGCAACATGAGTGGTTTTATATCACAGTTCCCAGGGGCACCAAATGGGTGGCGCCACCTGCCTTTCGCTCGGGTCCTCCACACGGCTGGCATCATGGGTTAATAAAGGACTTGACTGGGGGACATCCAAGGACGTGCCCTTGTTACAGGGCCGCATCCGGGACCTCCTAGAGAGGGAGATCACTCTGGTCGTAGTAGTGCAAGTCATGCTGATTCGTCGCATCCTGCCCTGCAAACGTCTCCCCCTCCGCCTGTGGGAATTTAACCCGGAGGGACCATGAGCTCTCCAACATTTAATGGGTGTGACGCCCGTGGAGATGTACAAGTTTCTCTTCGGATCACAAATGATGTGTCCGGACTTGACCGAGGATGCAGGCCTGAGCTGCAATCACCCGAATATTCAAGTAAGTAGCCCTGTATCCGAACACACTATCCCGTATTTATTACGAACTTTGCCCTTTAAAGGAGTTGTTCCTTGAACAGGAGTGGATAGCGAAGGCAAAGTTAATCAGGTGTCCGGCCCCCCTCCCTGAGACCACGCCGGATCTCGTGTTAACCAGGATGCTGGAGGTTGCGCCTTCGGAAGAGGGCAAAGGGGAGAACAAGGAAGCTACCGCCTCCGTGAAGGAGGCTGTCAGGAGAGGGCGGATCGAGAATCCCTCCCTCCAAGGGAAGAAGAGAACCGCCTCTAAAGACCCGAAGACCATGGTCTCAAAGCGGGGGAAGAAATCTTCGCCAGAGGGTCCTGCGCCGAGAGATGCCTCGGTCGCATTATACCCTCAAGGGGATCAGCCCTCTACCGAGCCGTAAGTAAAAAGGGGAGTTTATTTTAAAATAAAGGATATCCCTGCCCTATTTTTGATGAAGATGACCAAAATTTTACCTTGTAGTTCGGACCTCAGCCCTTCTCAGCAGAGCTCATCTTCGGGGGATCTTCGTCCGGAGATGATAGAGAGCGAAACGCCTCCCCCTGCCGTACCGTCTTGCGAGGCGGGCGACCCTGAGGTGTCATCGCAGAGGGTTTCTTCAAGTCCGGCGGGGCCGGAAGGCAGTCCTATGTCCCCTCAAAGCCCTCCGTGTCCGGCCTTCGAAAATGGCCATCGGACGAGTCCGGCACCACCTGGTGTACGGTCGGAGGAGCTGAAGGATCTGCTCGGGTGAGCGTCTATCTCAGAAGATCACCGTGCGTTAATGGGTACGGTGCTTGAAAGGATTTCATCCACAGAGAGCGGATTGCACGAAGCCGTCAGAAGTTTACTGACAGGCTTTGAGGTACGCAAAATGATGTACCTTCTGACAGTTCCGCATATAACATGCGCCCTGTGTAGATAGTAGCCCATGAGGCTCGGTGTGTTGTCAAAAATGACGGCGCGCCGAGGATCATAATCCCAGGTATAATATGCCGCCCTACCTATGTAGGTTGCGAAGGGTCCGGTGGCTAGCCGGACTGATGATTTTGCTGAACTGAAGCGGCAACTTGACGTGGCGGATGCTGACATCACGCTTGTCAATAAGCGACTTGTTGAGTCACAAGTATGCAATTTCTCCGCGGACACCTGGTAAGGGAGCTTTATGCCCGTGCCTTACAATATGTATGCTTGATGCAGATGGTGCCGCTGCCATGGAGAACCTTCGGGCGGAGCTCGCCCGAGCCAAGGAGCAGGCCAGAAAGAGTGATGCGGCTGCCTTAAAGGCGACCGAAGAGCTAAAAGCCGAACATGCTGCTCACTGCCAAAGCAAGAAGGAAATGGCTGAGATGGCCGTGAAGTTAAAGAATGCTTCCGACCGTTGCAAGCTTCTTGAAAAGAAGATCGAGTGGTGCAAGAGGACCTGAAGAAGGACACAACCGAGGCCAAGGATGCTCGCTCTGGAAAGCCCTTCCTACTGCAAGCAGCCGCGTCAGGCCGGAGATATCGCAGCTGGAAAGCCCTTTCTACTGCGGAGGAGATTCGTGGATCCTAAATATGCCCAGTTGGACCGGCTGTGGAGTGTGGAGGATGCTTATCTGGACCTGGCGGCAAGTGCCGCGGACGCGGCCGAACACTTCCGAGAAAAAAAAGATCACAAAACGGAAAAGGTTTTTTGGTCGCAGTTCCATAATCCAGAGCGCCCACTTCCATTAACTGATCGCTTAGCTGAATGGGCGGAGCTGAATAGGTTATCCGGACTTGCCATGAAGGATGTCGTGAGTCTTTTGTGGCCGAAAAGGCCTGAGCCGAAGAGTTGTTTTGGCTTGGTGCAGCAGTTCCTTGGTGTGGTGCCGCATATCAGTGCAATGAGGAGGTCGGCATGCATAGAGGGTGCACGGATGGCTCTTGCCCGTGTCAAGACATACTGGGCGGAGATGAAGGCCACCGATGTTGCATCCCAAGATTCGGACGGAAGCCGAGTACCTGTCGAGCACTGTTTTCAGGAAGTTCTGCAGGGCGCTTGTTTAATAGAGACGCAGTGCTCGAAGGATATTATGTTCGAATAACATGTATTATTGTGAAACAATGTATCGATGGAATATAAGAGCTTTTTATACTTGTGCCTTTCAAGAATTAAAATACCTCCTGTGCGACCGCTAATGTATATGTATATATAACCTGAAAGATGGCAGTCTTCGGCTTCAGCCCCCACGCATATAATGCGGGGGTGTTTGCAAAAAGGCGCATTTTCACACTTGATCGAACGTCTTGGTCCTATAAAGGAGGTGGTAGCGCAGCAAACTAGGCAACCGGACTATAATGCTTTATCACTTTCACTTAGCCATAGGAGTTTGACAGTGGGGCTACGATATAGCCACTAGTGGCACCGCGCTCACCCGAATTTGGGGCGCGTATGTGCCTGACCAGGAAACGGTCCTTCGTCAATGCAAAGGAATCCTATAGATTCCGGCGGGTCATCGAGTGGTTGAGCAGTCTCACGCTATATCGTGACAGTCAATTTTCGGCTTTCTCTACTGAGGTGCTCGCCTGGCCGAACTGGGGCACAATCGCAGTAGTTCTCCTGGTGCCGCCTTAGCCGATAGAGCGGAACGTAAGGAAGCAAAACACAGGAGCCAGGCAAACCCAACATTTGACCAAAGACATGATTCGGAGCTCATGAATATAAGGCCTAACTCGAGACGACAAACACTCCCTAAGGTATTCGGTCTTTATGAAAACGGGTCGAACAACGCCCTTAGTAATAAGCCCCTGGTGTCCAGGTACGTGCAAAATTCTGACGTGGCCCATGCCAAAACGTCAGCCTCCTCCTTGGTTATAGCAAGAAACCATGGGATGTGTATCAACAAGAGACAGTAAAAAAGGTTTACGCAGGGTCTTAATCTGAAAAGAATCCTTGTCACGGCTCCCTACTGCACGTCTGCGCCTGTGTCTCCGTTGTGCCGTATCCTGGACGGGTGTAGCACGGTGTTCATCTGTAAAAGAGAGGAACTTAGTTGAAAAAGATCGTGCGAAAATGTACGTTATATTAAATAGGGATAATTAGATTTATGCCCTTAGTTGTGTCCCACTTGTCTGTTTTACCCCTAATTCCCAAAAGTCACCGGTTCAGTCCAAGTCACTTTGCTCCTCTTATGCTTTTGCCCTTTGACCGTTTGACCATCAGTTTGAAAACTTCATAACTAATTCGTACTAAATCAAAAAAATGCAAATAAGATACCAAAATGTTCAGAAAAACATCGCCTATATGTCAGTGTCATTTGCATTCATGAAAAAAGTGTTGAAAAGTGCACATCCAAGTTTTAGCTCTTTTGATACCACCATGAATAGTAAGCTCTAAAAAAATTCAAAAAATTTTAAAAATAATTTGCTGGCAAAGAATGACAAATGTTTTAAGTGTCTGCCAAGTTTCATCAGGGAATAACATTCGTGGGTGCCGTGGCAAAAAAACAATCAGCACTCCGAAATAGATTATTATTTTGCCACGACTTCCACGAATGTTGTTCCCTAATGAAACTTCGCAAGCACTTAGAACATTTGTCGTTCTTTGCCACCATATTTTTTTGATTTTTTTTTTGAATTTTTTTAGAGTTTACTACTCATGGTGGTATCAAAAGAGCTACAACTTGGATGTGCACTTTCCAATAGTTTTTCATGAATGCAAATGACACTGACATATAGGTGATGCTTTTCCGAACATTTTGGTATCCTATTTGCATTTTTCTGATTTAGTATGAATTAGTTATGAAGTTTTCAAACTGGCGGTGAAACGGTCAAAGGGCAAAAGCATAAGAGGAGCAAAGTGACTTGGACAGAACCTGTGACTTTTGGGAATTAGGGGTAAAACAGACGAGTGGAACACAACTAGGGGCATAAATCTAATTATCCCTATTAAATAAACAAAGTACAATTCAAAGAATGAATAAAATTGAGCTTTATTGTCTCTTGTTGTACATGCACGGAGCCCCTTGTATGTTTACGGCGGACTCGTCTAACCGTGTCCGGGGTCCGAACGACCTACTTTGGTGCTTTGCTTAGTGAAGCTATTTTTAGTGTGTGGCTGTCAAGGCAGTCACACAATCTTTCGTGCTCGAGGAACACTCGATATTTCCCTTTAAGGAGATGACGCCTCGTGGACCGGGCATTTTAAGTGTAAGGGATGCATAATGCGGTATTGCGGTAAAGCGGGCGAAAGCTTCGCGTCCCAGTAGTGCTTGATAGCTACTTGTAAATGGGGCAAGGTGGAAGGTTAACTTTTCGCGGCGGAAGTTGTCGGGTGAGCCGAACACAACTTCTAGCAGTAGAGAGCCCGTACAATGGGCATATGGGCCTGGCATTACCCCTTGAAAGGAAGTGTTTCTATGACGAGTTTTGGTTGGGTCTATCCCCATTTTGCGGATTGTGTCCTGGTATAGCAGGTTTAGATCACTGCCACTGTCCATGAGGACTTGTGTAAATTGGAGTCCATCAATTATCGGATCTAATATCAAGGCAGTCCATCCTGCATTCCGGATACTTCTAGAGTAATCCTGATGGTCGAAGGTGATTGGTTTTAACAACCAGTTGCGGGACTCCTCTGGGAGAGGCCCTGTGGCGCGTACCTCTATAGGCACCGCTCTATTTTTCCCTTTTGTCACGTGAAGTGAGTTTACTTCTTTGACTTCTTGCGGGAAATTCTTTTGTATTCCGGTGCTCTGATTGTGGGGTTCGTCATCGTCCTCGCTTGGTGTGTCGAGCCCCTTGTGTTCGGCGTTGAGTTTGCCGGACTGCTTGAAGACCCAACAATCTCTGTGGGTATGGTTTGCAGGCTTCCTGGGAGTACTGTGGATTTGGCATATCTTGTCCAAGATTTTGTTTAAGTTAGATAGCTCGTCCCTGTTACCCTTAGTGGGCAGTTTTTTATGATTCTGCCGGGAGCTTTTGAATCCGGCGTTGACTGCCAGGCTCTTCGGGCTGTTTCCCTTGTTCCGACGCTGGTCCTTGCTGCGTTGCAGTTTCCCATTTCCATCCCTGACTTCGGATGTGCTTGGGTTGCTGGTACTGCATCTTGCCAGCCAGCTATCCTCTCCCGTGCAAAAGCGGGTCATGAGGCTTGTTAATGCGGCCATTGTTCTTGGCTTTTCTTGGCCGAGGTGTCTGGCGAGCCATTCGTCTCGGACGTTGTGTTTGAAAGCTTCTAAGGCTTCGATGTCCGGACAGTCGACTATTTGGTTCTTTTTAGTAAGGAATCTGTTCCAGAATTTTCGGGATGACTCTCCGGGTTGTTGAGTTATGTGACTTAAATTGTCTGCATCCGGAGGTCGGACATAGGTCCCTTGAAAATTTGCCCGAAAGGCATCCTCGAGCTCTTCCCAACTTCCAATGGTGTTTTCGGGGAGGCTTTTGAGCCAATGCTGGGCTGGCCCTTTGAGCTTGAGGGGTAATTATTTTATGGCGTGGAGGTCATCTCCTCTAGCCATGTGTATGTGGAGGATGTAATCCTCAATCCAGACTCCGGGGTCTGTTGTTCTGTCGTATGCCTCTATGTTTACGGGCTTGAATCCCGCAGGGAATTCATAATCCAGAACCTCATCGGTGAAACATAGGGGGTGTGCGGCACCTCTATATTTAGGTGTACCGTAGTATTCGAATACTTGATGTGTTGCATTGCTTACTAGAGCTTGCTTTCTTGGCCCGTAGATAGATCTGAATGGGCCATCTTTTTGATGCGAATCAGTGTGCGGATCGCGTGCTGGCTTGTGTGCGGCGCCGTTTACCGTTCTATGTTTGCCATGGGGTCGTCTATCCGACCGGGTGGTCTCCCTGCTTTTTGATTGTGGGGGCTCTACGGCCTCCTCATCAAATTTGGGCAGTAGTTTTCTCTTCGGGTAGCTCTTTGTTCGGCGACTATCGCCGTATTTGTCTGTGGTGTTGAGTACTTTGCTCCATCTGATTCTGAGTGCATCTTCCGCTATTTTGAGCTTCCACTTCTGCTTTTTCAGGCTACACACAGTGGCGACGAGCCTTTTGTGGAGTTTCTTCTGCTCCAGCAACTTGTCCGGTGTGAGATCGTTCGGACTGTTGTCTTCGCTGGGGACAGATTGTTTATCCAGGTTGTCCTGTTCGGACGTTGCGCGATGGCATGTTTGTCGTCCACCGGTTCGCCCTGCTCTATGGCTGGGTCTGTATGGCTGCCGTTTTTGTCGAGGCGGGATTTTGAGCGGCGCTTACGTCGCCATTTTGACTTTTTGGGGGAATGATCCCTCGTGGGCTCCCCTTGTTCCTCGTCGTCGCTTCCTTTAGGTGTGTCCACCATGTATACATCGTGAGATGAGGTGGCTGTCCAGTGCCTTATAGGTGCAGGTTCATGCTTATCTCCTACATCGTCGTCCATACCGTCGATGTCTTCGGAGTCGAAATCGAGCACGTCGTTTAAACTTTCGACAGTGGCTACGAAGTGGGTGGTGGGTGGGTTTTGAATTTCTTCGTCGTCCGCATCCCAGCCTTGCTGACCATAATCTGGCCAGGGCTCTCCTGATAAAGAGAGAGACTTTAGTGAATTCAGATGTCGCCAAAGGGCAAGTGCTGAAAGATGTCCGCGGTGGTGAACTCCATGATTGGCGCCCAATCGGATTCGATTGGCAGGGGCGCGGAAGGTTCGGAGTCTGGAGAGGAGTCCGACACCTTGGAGTCACGAGCTTCATGAGGGACAGGGTTGGTGTGTGGCTCAATCGCCATAGAGATTGCTGCCCCTGAGGCAGTGTCCAACCACCTGTCCTCGGCCGGCGCAGTCGGCTCCGAGCTAAGGGTCGGAGAGGACACTGGTGCGGCTTCCAGGGCACTGTTCGGCGGCAGAGCTAGATCATTCCCATCGTGACAGTGCGGCGTGCTTGGCTGTGGCTCGAACCCGTCGAAGATCAAGTCTCCGAGGACGTCAGCCGTGTAGTTCAAACTTCCAAATCTGACCTGATGGCCAGGGGCGTAGCTTTCAATCTGCTCCATATGGCCAAGCGAATTGGCCCGCAGTGCAAAGCCGCCGAATACAAAGATCTGTCCGGGGAGAAAAATCTCACCCTGGACCGCATCGTTGTTGATGATCGGAGGAGCCATCGGGCCTAAAGATGACGACACAGAGGAACTCTCAATGAAAGCACCAATGTCGGTGTCAAAACCGGCGGATCTCGGGTAGGGGGTCCCGAACTGTGCGTCTAGGCGGATGGTAATAGGAGACAAGGGACACGATGTTTTACCCAGGTTTGGGCCGTCTCGATGGAGGTAAAACCCTACTCCTGCTTGATTGATATTGATGATATGGGTAGTACAAGAGTAGATCTACCACGAGATCAGAGAGGCTAAACCCTAGAAGCTAGCCTATGGTATGATTGTTGTTCGTCCTACGGACTAAAACCCTCCGGTTTATATAGACACCAAAGAGGGTTAGGGTTACACAGAGTCGGTTACAATGGTAGGAGATCTACATATCCGTATTGCCAAGCTTGCCTTCCACGCCAAGGAAAGTCCCATTCGGACACGAGACGAAGTCTTCAATCTTGTATCTTCATAGTCCAGGAGTCCGGCCAAAGGTGATAGTTCGGCTATCCGGACACCCCCTAATCCAGGACTCCCCCAGTAGGCGTTCTGGGAATGGGGGTCCCCAGACTTGCCTGCCGGCGGCCTGCGGCGTGGCTCGAGCGAAGGCCCAGTGCAGCCTAGCTTCATCAGCTCAAGCTCAAGACCCTCGCGAGGGGCCAAGACTCACGGGGCGGATGACAGGAAGCTTCCTCAGGAGCAGCCTCATTAGGCAGGCTCATGAGGAGGCAGAGAGATCAAGGCAGGGCACCTCACGAGGAGCCCGTGACGCAAGCCATGACGATCAAGACCAGGCGGGCGCCAGGCAGGCACCGGCCTGCGCAGTGTCCTTGTTTCCTATTTGGTGCAAAGGGGGCAAGCACAGGCCAAGGCATCAGGCAAAGGTTACCATTTTGGTGCAACAATACCAAGACCAGCAGAACGACAGGATGGAAGTCATCGTGGAGCCTAGGACGGCATCACCGCTAGAGTCTTTGGCAGTCAAAGACCAACTTTAGTCAGGATAAGTGTACTAGATGTTCCCCTTCAAAATGGCCAATTGTTGGCGCCCTTCCCACTCATTATTTGGGAAGAGGCCCAGGGTCTTCCTCTATAAATAGGATTGGCCACCACAGTAGAAGAGGATCAGATCCAGATTGCGCATAGACTAGAGAGATAGAGAGAGGCGACTGAACTCACCCAAGCAGTTCATCGCACCAGCTCAAGAACAACCCCTCGCGAGGTTGTTCTCCCTTTGTAATGTTCATCATCAGCCCCTGAGGCAATCCACCACACCACATACTGGAGTAGGGTATTACACCACAATGGTGGCCCGAACCAGTATAAATCTCGTGTCCCTTGTGTGTTCTTATTTCTAGCCTAGATTCCTTGCGAGGCTTCGAGACGTGAGTTGGTAGGGGAAAGATCTTCATGCGCACCCCAGAGTTCGAACCTCAAGGGTCTACCGGAACCCCTAATCCGACGGCAGCAGGTGGCTCCGGCTGAATGCTGGAGTCGGCGATGCCAGTTGGGACGGCGGAGGACTGGAGGGCGGAGTCGGTGGCGTCCGTCGGAGGAACTAGCGGCTGGTCGATCCCTGCCGGGCCGCCTCCAATAGCAGTCGGCGCTTTGGAGCGCAGATCGTTGCTTGAGGCCCGGGCAGGTTGGGGCTGACCATCCGCCCCAGCCTCCGGCATGTCGTCATTGCTATCCTCCTCCTCCTACTCCTCCTCCTCCTCCTCCTCCTCCCCCTCCTCCCCTTCATCACTGGAGTCGATGACTTCGGCCGAGTCCTCACTGTCCTCCGGGTTCAGCCCGAGCCACTCCTGCGGCACTTCGGCGCCTTCTTCGACCACCTCCGGAACAAAGATGCTGATGTCGGTGAAGTCGGCGATCGCCTCCACCCTGTTGATAAGGTCGGCTTCCACCGCCACTAGCGCCTCCAGCCGGAACGTGGCCAACTGGGCTAGATCTAGCCCAGGATACCACGCCTTGACGAACTCAAGGGCCCGGCGCGCTCCTGCCCGGGCTGTAGAGCCCTTCCAGGCCTCCAGGCGGTCGGCCGCCACCTCGAGCCAGTCGGCGGTCCGACTTGGAGTGCGCGGAGCCAACAAGCCTGGCCAGAGGGCGGAAATTGCCTGGGCCCCGACGCGCTGAAGACGGCGCAACACTTGATGGGCGAGCCGAAGACGGGCCTGGATGCTGAGGATCTGCTCGTTGAGGGTCCGGGGGGCGTCAACGTCAATCTGCACGCCTTCCGCCCTCCGCTCCTCCCGCCAGGCCTCGATGATTTGGTTCACGGCGACGGAGTGACCCAGGAAGAAATCTACTCGGGCAGAAGACAAGAAAAAACGAAGTCAGAAACAAGCAGTTGGCTTAGACAAAGGCCGGTAGCTCAAGGCGAGAAACAAGGAGAATAAAGCTCACCATCGACCAAGTCGTCGATGATGCTGAAGCAGGCTGTCGTCTGCGCCTCCTTGTAGGCCTAGGCGGCGCGCTCGATTTCAAACTCGGCGAGGAGATCGGTCTCCTTCGCCTTTGCCTCCCGCTGGGCCGTCTTGAGGGCCTCCGTCTACTCGGCAAGCTGAGCGACCAGCTGCTCTCGCTCCTCGGTCAGCTTGCTGCACTGCGCCTCCTTGCCGCGCAGAGCGGTGTTGGCTTTGCCCAGCTGCTGCTGCAAGGCAACATTGTCCTTTGTAAAAGGAAAAGAAGAAAGAGCATGAGTCAAAAAGACAGAGAGGGATGCAGTTGCCGGGGAGATCCGGCCCGACTGCTCAGCAGTCAGCCTGAATCTCGGGGACTACAGCCCGCGGGTGCGCCATCGCGCCCCCGCAGAAAAGAAGTAGTTAACAAAGGTAGAGCCACTGGGGGGATTCGTCCCGACTGCTCAGCAGTCGGCCCGAACCTCGGGGACTACAGCCCGCGGGTGCGCCAGCGCGCCCCCGTGAAGAAAGAAAGTCGGAACTTACTCTGGCTCTCGGACCGATGGGCAGTCTGCATCTCCAGCTCCCGGACCCTAGAGTTGAAGGTGACCGCACGAAGATTGTGGTAGTCCTGCAGAGGGGATATCAGATAAAGCCAGCATTTCACACGCACAAGTTAAAGTTCCGGACCGCCTGCTCAGCAGTCGGCCCAAAACTTGGGGACTACACCCAGTGGGTGCGCTAGCACGCCCCCACGAAGAAAGCAAGAAGATCAAGAAATAAAGAGAAGCGAAGAAAACTTATGCGGATGGCGGCCCGCGTCTATAGGAAGGCTTTGTTGCAGCGCTTGAGGGCTTCGGCTTCAGCTTGGAGTTTGGCCTGGACGTCAAGGGACGCCAGGCACTACTAGGAAAAGGCCCGGCGGACCGGTTTTGCCAACTAATGGCGCACTACCGGTGCGCCATTAGTAGCACGCCATTAGATTTTTTTACTAATGGCGCACCACTGGTGCGCCATTAGTATGTAACTCCATGCGCCATTAGTATGCCTCCCGGGGGGCCATATGTAACCATGTGCTTTGTTACACTAATGGCGCACTTTGCCTTGATGCGCCATTAGTATCCTTTGGCATACTAATGGCGCACTCTGCCTTGATGCGCCATTAGTATGAATATTTGGTTTTTTTTTTGCTTTTCTGATTTTTGCACAGGTTACAAAAATATATTATTGGACAGAATATAGACAGCAGCACACAGCAACATCAGATTCATCGAATACAATAGAAGATTAGTCTCCGAATACAATTCATCATATTAGTCTCCGAATTCAAAATACCGAACAAAGATAAAACATTACAAGTCTCAAGACCGCGAGTATCGAGTTTGTCTTCACATTACAAGTCGATATCGATCATCTAAACTACCATCACATAAAAGAGAGTTGTGGTCATCACGATGAGCATCATCGCGATCAAACTGGTCCTCATCCGGTTCCTCCAACGCTCCCTCCTCTCTCCCGCTAGATAGCGGGCATATTTAGATTCGGCCTCCGCCCTAGTGGTGTACCCTTTGTAACTGTTACCGCTGAAACGGTGAACCTGTCTCCGACACTCCTCCCAGTCGTCGTAGACTCCGGGAACCTTACCCTTGTACACGACATACGACGGCATCTCTATGCACAAGCCAAACAACAGACAATACATAAGCAATATGTAAGTATGCAACAAAAGGATCAAAAGAGAAAAGCAAGACATTAATAGCACGATTCATGGTCCTACTAATAAATAGCATCGATTACATCTAAGTTGAACGATTGTCCAAACCAAAGAGACATACGAATTCTTTAAAGTTTAATTACAACATGAGCTAATCAATGTTTCAGAACTACACATCACTACTTTCGACTCGACTCATCGGACAGGAGCATGGATGAAGCCACCGTCTATCGTGATGGTCATGAAATCGCCGTCGTTGTCACCCTGCATTTGTAGTGTTTCATCTATCTCACTGTTGGACGGTTGATATCTGACGAAGAGCTGCCCCGAGGTATGAAGGACATCTTGATGGATGATGTCCGCAAACGCCGACTGGATGCGAAAGAATTCTTGTCTAAGGTCCGCGTCCTGGACTGCTGATAAGCTCGCGGCCCAATCTTTGAGATTATCTGGTAGAAGAAGTTGATGATGGTCCCTTACGATCGCCCGCATGTGATGGAGGGCGTAGTAGGCATCCTTCTGACCGCCAGGCGGCTGCTTGACACAGCAGAACTTCGTATTGTGTGAGAACATGTGCTTGCCGTACTTACGAACTGCCCTGGTGAAGGTGCCTCCAGATTTCGCGTAGCCGGGGAGAACATCATCAAGAACTTTCTTGACATTTGTGTAGTCTATCTTGAAGTTACGGTTTGGGTTGAAATAGTGGCCATGGAATATTTCGGGCTTAAGAGGATGAGTGTGCAATGTGTGTCACTGCACAGAACACGGAATGTTAGAAAAAAAGAATGATCAAAATCTAAGAAATCATATGTTACGAGGCGGTTAAGGGATGACTTACTCGGGAAAGTAAGCCACAAGGAAGTTATCCTTATCTGGGTTTGCCAGAATGACGCCTTCGAGGTGTGAACTCGCAACTTGGCGGTCCCCAGCGCTGTTCAAGTGCTTGGCACGCATGTAGAAGGGGTCGACTATCATGATGTCCGGGGTCCTGTCTCTAATGATCCGCATCTCCATACTCAGCGAAAACAGCCGAACGAAGGTGTAGTGCAGCGGATGAAGGTTAAACATAGCAAAGATGTCATCAAACCGCAGGACGATCGTACCCCCGATGTCGCCATCCGCAAAGCCCTTGCCCTCTGGCACCTTGGCCATGAAAACCGGGTATGCCACATCATTCTCTCTCAGACGCCGCTTCTCCAAAGAAAGAACACTGTCGTGCAGACTCCGCATAGCACCGGTTGCAGCATTCAGCATATTTGGCGGTAGCATCGCCCTACCCGCCACATGCACCCTCCTCGAGATATACTTAGGTGAAGGTGGCCCGTCCTGAGCACGGATCGAACTCGGTGTCGGCTGGTTCGCACCGGCGCCCTTGTTAGTCTTTCGTTTCCGTCCCTTCTTCTTGATCTCCTGTAATGGGACCGAGTTCTGCTCACAGACCGCTTTCTTGAGCGTGTTGGGGCTGATAATATTTCGCACCTCAGCTATCTGAGGCTCGGTGAAGGCGGGAGCTGGAGGCGTCTCCTGAGAACTGAATGGCAGACGACGCCTATTGCAATTGGATTTCTCCGTCGTACCAGCTAGATTGCGGTCGTCTTGGTTGGGTTCTTGAGAAAGAGGCCCGCATAACTCGTCAGCATACCCATGTTCGGCAAAGTACTTATCGACTTTGGTAAATGTACCGTCGTCATTGTCGTCGTCATCCGGATCCTGTGCCATAGGGCTGTCCGGATCCTGTGTCATAGGGATGTCCGACATAGGGATGTCTGGCAGGTCCGATAGCGTTGCGGCGTTCCCTCGGTCCTTATGCCTAAGGTTCTCGGTGTTGATCGAGACGGTGCTCCGGAGAATGCACCCGAGCTGAACCGAGTACCCCTTGACTATATGTTTGGGCTCCGTTTGATTCCCGTCGGAGTCCACTTGAGTGAATTCCTCCTTGACGGTGCGGAGCGCATTCGGACGCCGGTCCTTCCTTTGCTTCTTCGATTGGCTGCCATCTGTGTGTGTGCCGCCATCATCAGTGGTGGCATCCTTGGCGGCACCATCAGTGGTGTCATCCCCGACGCCACTAGGGGTTGTGTAATCAGGATCGGTGTCTTCCGCGGCGTCCTCATAGCGGTGAGGTTATTCCTCCATCTCCTGGGACAGCTCCTAGATTTGCTTGCCGCCCGAACCACCAGCCTCATTGTTGTGGGCCATGTTTCACTCTAAATAGGAAAAAAGTTTGGTCAAAAAGTTGGTTATTGTCAAGGAACAAGATCATGGTCTCATCAATTAGGGTTTGTCGACACCGAGGCACTCTAAAAGCCTAAGCTTTCATCATTTAGGGTTTGTCGACGCCGAGGCACCCTAAAAGCCTAAGCGTACATCATTTAGGTTCTCATCGACACCGAGGCATCCGGGGCAGCCAAGTTAAGTTTTCATCATTTAGGGTTTATCGATGCCGAGGCACCCTAGGTTGGGCCTAATCACTTGGCACTAATCAGTTGGCTCTATTGCCACCTATGTTGGGTTTATCATCTAGGGTTTATCGATGCTAAGGAGAATTCTAAGTTGGGCCTAATCACTTGGCTCTATTGCCACCTATGGTTTAATGCAGAAAGAATGGTAGGGCAGTTGATCCTACTTAACTAAGTACTAAGATACCCCGACCCATGCATTAGTCGCAAGTACCCCATATGTCCTATTTTTAGCATAGTCATGCTAAAATTCACGGAAAAATTTAGCATGACCTTTGCTGAAAATAGGACATATGGAGTACCCGAATTTGCCGGAACGGAAGTTAATCGACATTCCGGCAAACTCAAGGGCCTATCTTTGCTCAAGTTTTTGACAGTAGCCTCTGAAGAAAACAGCATTGCAACATTCAAGTTCACAGGATAAAAAAATCATCCACATTCACCAACCCACATGATGTTAAAACCCACATGAGCTGTAAACAGACTTAAAAAACCCACATGATGTTATAACTGTATACACTGAACATGATGATACCAAATGGGAAGGAAAATTGTATCACTCTAGATTAGTGTAGCCACTATCTAACAAAACCAGAATGTTAACAAAATTACACCATGATGATACCAAATTCTTGTAGCAGTAGAATGAGTTCATAGGATAAAAAAATCATTGTAGCATAACAAAACTGACTTGCTGTTAATGAACAGTGGCTAAAGATATATAAAACTCCATTGCAAATGTGCCATGTCAATAAAACAACTCATGGAAGTAAACTACTAGCAGGCTCAAAAGTCAAGTAAACTGAAGATTATGACAGCTTGCAAACACAGGACCATGTCATTATCATGGCAGTCCACTATATATTTTTATGACAAAATACATCATTATCAGGGCACATCATGGCCATTTTCTTACATGATGCTAACTGTACCTAACTGAACATATTTCTCGCCTTGGAGGTGTTGCTGCTGCTGCTGCACTGTCTGAACTTCAATTCCTTTACCTCCTTGGAAACCTGAAATATGCAGATGTATATGATGATTCTAAGAAAAGGGAAAAGGTGTATCAAGAACAGATTCACATGTGTGGCTGTTAGCCATTAATAACATTGCATAGCATTAGTCAGACAGAGCTGAGCCTTTCACCACTATATAATATTGCCATGTAAAATTACAAATTTATGTAACCTGGATTTTTTGTATGAAACCTAGTCAATGTGACAATATATAAACTACTGATCTACTAGTTATCAAGTTGAGAAATTGACCGCATATAAGCAAAAGCAATATCAGACTTGACTAGAGATACTTGTAAAGTTGTAAGTTATATCTTACCAGTGTGCTAACGAAAACTGTACTAATTAGGGTTCTTATTATGTTCTGGTATATAAATTCTTCTCAATTACTTAGGAAAATTACTGGATGTCTTACAAATTACAGAGGGAGTTAATAATTTCAGTTTCATAAGAAAAAAATCATCAATACTATGCATCATCTTTCTACTATGCATCATCTTTCTACTATACTTGCTACTCATCTTCAGAACCAAACAACAGCAAAAACAGTTGAAGAGAGGCTCACGAGAGGACACTCAAATTTGCTAACCCTAGAACACGGGGGAAGAGGGCTGTGGTACTTGCGGGAGGTAGCCTAGGGGGGGAGGGAAAGGGAGGAGAGGTGAGGAATCACCTGTGGGACTATGGCAGGCTGCCGTAGGAGGGCGCCGGCGTCGATGAGGCGGTGGGCGGCGGCGCGTCGAGGAGGAGGCGGCACGTCGAGAAGGAGGCGGCACGTCGAGGAGGATGTCCGTTGAGGAGGAGGCGGCGCGTCAAGGAGGAGGCGGCGTGTCGAGCTTGCCACCCACCTTGGAGCCGGAACCCTAGGGCGTGCAGGCGCGGCGGACGGAGGGGGCGGCGCTCGCGGGGGAGGCGGGGCTCGGGGGGAGGCAGTGCTCGAGGGGGAGGAAGGGGAGAGGGAGGCGGCGGGGGCGCGTGGGCGGCTGTGGCGGACGGAGGCGGCGACTGCAGCGGCGGCGTACGGTTGGGGTCGATCGAGGGGAATCTGGCGAGGGAGGGAGGGAGGACACAGTGCGAGGGCAGTAGGTGGAGTGGGGGGAGGGTTCTAATGGCGCACCACCCCCTCGTGTGCCATAAGTACGACTATTCTAATGGCGCACCTCCCCTCGGTGCGCCATTAGAATTTTAAAAATATATATGCATTTTAAAAAATATATGCATTTTATATGTTGTTTGATATTTATTTGTGTTTAAATATGTTCAAACTTGTTTAAATCATAACAGTAATATTTTTTTATAAAAACAGTAATAATTTTCTTAAAAATATGCTCGTCGGCGGCGGTTGAGCGGGGGAGGGTTGCGGTGGGTCGTCGGCGGCGGTGGAGCTAGCGGGGGAGGGTGCGGGTGGGATCGAGATGGAGGGGGATCGAGATCGAGATGGAGGGGGAATCGAGATCGAGATGGAGGGGGATCGAGATCAAGTGTCCTCATGAATTCAAAAAGTGCCCATGAAATTTAAAAATATTCATGATATCAAAAAGTGCCTATGAAATACAATTGAGAAATGAAGACTATGATTTAAATATAATCGATCTTAGCTAGCTATCTGTTCACAATCTTCTTGCCCTTCTTTTTCGCAAATGGAGTTCTTCTGTGGAACGGACATCCTTTAGGTAGGGTGGTCCTGCTTCTTCTTGTGGTGTGTGCTGCTACTTCATCGTCGTCGTCATGTTCGATCTTCGGGTCGCCGTACTTGTCGAAGTCTTGCTCATGGGCTACTCCATCCATTCCGATGATCTTCCTTTTGCCTCTTCTCACGACAACACGACTGGGCTTTGACGGGTCGATAATGAAGAAGCATTGGTCCACTTGGGAAGCCAGTACCCATGGCTCATTTTTCGCAGTGACGTTTGCGCCCGCGGTCTTGGATTTGGCTTCGGGTATAACCATGGTGGTGAAATACCGGTCTTCTTTTAGGACGCTCTTGGCCCATATGACACGGAACATCGGGACCTTCTCTCCAGCGTAGCTCAGCTCCCAGATCTCCTCGCTCCTTCCGTAGTATCTGTCCTTGTCGTTGCCGGTGTAGGATTCCATCGTTACCCCGGAGTTCTGATAACCATCGCTCTTCATGTCCTTGTCCTCGGTGTAGAATGTGTAGCCGTTGATATCGTAGGCCTCATAGGTCATCAGGTTGTGCTCGGTGCCCTGTGACAAGGTGAATATGAGTTGTTCTTCCGCGGAAGAAACCTCATGTAAAGGGTACGACAGAAGCTTCTGCTTCAACCAACGCGTGAAACATGAGTTGTGCTCTCTGAGTATATCTCCGTCCGTCCTCTGTTGGCCTCGGTCATTGTACGTCTTCTCAATAAAGGTTTTATGCTCTACCACCCAAGGATCGACCACGTCTATGTGTTGT
This sequence comes from Triticum aestivum, assembly GCF_018294505.1. Classification (NCBI taxonomy): domain Eukaryota; kingdom Viridiplantae; phylum Streptophyta; class Magnoliopsida; order Poales; family Poaceae; genus Triticum; species Triticum aestivum. Next base: position 387,736,507 of record NC_057804.1, on the reverse strand, counting down.
AGCGCGACTAGGTTTGCTCTTTCAAAGTCGGCGAGTCGACCCTCGTAGTCGACATGCATTTCGCGGTGACCCTCACGGTGACCCCATCCAGCGAGCCTGCCGAGGTGCCTATTGACGGGCAGACCAACGGGGTTCTTGATGCCTAGATAATTCGTGCAGTAGGAGATGCACTCTTCGATCAGAAAGCCCCTGGCTATACTTCCCTCTGGACGTGACATGTTCCGAATGTATCCTTTGATGACACCATTCATCCTTTCGAACGGCATCATGCTGTGCAGGAACGTCAGCCCGAGTTGGATGATATCCTCCATGATATGGACCAGCAGATGCACCATAACGTCGAAGAATGCGGGCAGGAAGTACATCTCAAGCTCGCATAGTATCACCATGATCTCTTCCTGTAGCCTTCTGAGTTGCCTCACGCCAATTGACTTCCGAGAGATGACGTCGAAAAAGTTTCATAGGCCAAATAGCGTTTCACGGACATGCGCATCCATGATCCCACGGATTGCAACTGGAAGTATCTGCATCATCAGCACGTGACAGTCGTGAGACTTCATCCCGCTGAACTTCTGCTTCGCTGGGTCTAGGTATCTGCTTATCTTCCCCGCGTAACCGTAAGGAAGTTTTACTCCTAGGAGGCAGTTGAAAAACTTCTCGATCTCCTCCTGACTTAGAGTGAAGCACGCGGGAGGGTAGTCATTTCCGGTCTTCTTGGCCTTTTTGCCTTTGCGACGACTTTCTGTGTCCTGCTTCGCCTCATCATCATCATCATCATCATCATCATTAGCGTGAAGCTCCTGCCTGATGCCCATTGATTTCAAGTCTGCCCTTTCTTTCGGCCCATCTTTGGTCCTCTCTGGCATGTTGAGCAGGGTACCAAGCAGACTCTCGCACACGTTCTTCGTGATATGCATGAGATCAAGGCTGTGAGGCACATGGTGGATCTTCCAGTACGGCAAGTCCCAGAAAACAGACCTCGTTTTCCATACCTTCAGCAGCGGCTCTGGCGCCTTTCGCTTTTTCCCCGGCTCTGGCGCCTTTTTTCCTGGCAGTGGGCAATCTTTCCAACTTTTCAACAGCTCGTCTATTTCCTCGCTGCTCCTCGTACACGGGCGTTTTTGGGGTTCGGTTTCACCATCGAGCAGATCCTTGCGTTTCCTCCACGGGTCATCATCACGAAGCCACCTTCGATGTCCCATGAACACGGTTTTCGAAGACCTGGGATCTCTATCTAGCTGGCGATACGTTGTGTCATCCATGCACCTTACGCATCCAGAAAATCCATGGACTACCTGCCCCGCGAGATATCCGTAACCAAGATAGTCGTGCACCGTCATGAGCAGTGCGGCTCTCATAGGGAAATATTCTTTCTCTGCGGCGTCCCATGTATTGGCTGGCGTTTTCCACAGCGTGTCTAGCTGCTCCTTCAGCAGCCCCAGATACAGATTGATGTCGTTCCCTCGTTGTTTCGGCCCTTCAATTAGCATACTCATGTGAATGTACTTCCTCTTCATGCACAACCAGGGGGGAAGGTTGTACATCCACACAAACACAGGTCAGGTGCTATGTGTGCTTCTCTGGTTGCCAAACGGATTGACTCCATCGGTGCTCGCGCCCAGCACGATGTTCCTTGGATCCTTCCCAAATTCTGGGTATTCGAAGTTCAACGCTTGCCACTGGCTTGCATCCTTAGGGTGACTCAGCATCTTGTCTTTTTTATTTATCTCCGGATCATTTCCGTCATCTTCCCGCTTCTTCTCCTCCCTATCCGCGTGACAACGTAGGAGCTTTGCTACCTTAGGGTCCGCGAAATACCATTGCAGACGAGGAGTGATCGGAAAGTACCACACCGATTTTCGAGGAGCTTTCTTCCTCTTCTTGTATCGAGTGACGCTGCACAAAGGACATATGGTAGACTCCGCGTGCTCGTCCCGATAAATGATGCAATTGTTCATGCACACATGGTATTTCACGTGCGGTAAATCCAAAGGACACACGATTTTCTTCGCCTCCTCGAAACTGGTCGGGCACTTGTTCCCCTTGGGAAGACATTCGTGCCAGAATGACATGTTGTCGTTGAAGCATGCGTCGGTCATTTTGTGTTTTACCTTCATCTCCAGAGCCATGAGTGTTACTTTCAGGCAGGTATCCTCGGGCCTGCATCCTTCATACAATGGAGTAACCGCGTCTATCTCCAGTTGATCCAGCTTGGCTTTCTCTCGGGCGGCAGCTCTTGTGTTATCCGTCTGCTTGCGAAGCAGCTCTTGAATATGAGGGTCCTGCACCCAGCCTCCATCGTCGTCTGCTCCGGCATGTTCATCTTCATGATCATGCCCTTCGTCTTGATCTTCCTCATCATCATGTACGACATCTTCTACATGATGATTGTGTACATCATCACCGTCGTGAGCATGTCCTGGAGATTCTTCGTCTTCTCGCCCGCCCTCGCCGCTGTGGTTGTCTTGTTTCCCTTCCTCATTTCTTGCCCGGCCCCCATGGACGACTCCATAGTCATCTTCGTCACCTTGCGACCGATAGCCATCCATGAAACCACGCAAGAGCAGGTGGTCCCGCACCTGCCCGGAATCCGGGTCCGCAAGAAGGCTCTTCAGCTTGCATCTTCAACACAGACATCTTATCTCCGTCTCGTTCTTTTGAAGCATCTCGGCCTTCGCGGAGCTCAAAAACCTATTCACGATGCCTTCGGTCATCGTGCAGACCATGGTCGCCTGCGGGGTAGAGCAAAACGATATTCTAGAACCAAGAAAAAATTTGGCATGACCTTCCCTAAAAATAGGACCAAAAAGAATGCATAGTGCCAAAATTCTCGCCGAAACGGAAATGAATCAACATTCCGGCAAAATATTGGCAACTATCGCATTTCAAATACCAGTACCTGCAAACATAAACATATATGCAACACCACAAACACAAGCAACACCACAAACATACATAGATCTAGCTAGGCCACAAAAAGTGCATGTGCACGTTGTTGGAGCGAGCTAGGGAGAAAAAAAGTAGATCTACAACATGAAGATAGCTTTCCCCTTACTTACCTCTCAAAAAACGTAATTTCACCACTTAATTTTGATGAATCTATGGTGCAAATGAGGTGAGGAGGAGGAGGCAGACGACAAGCTTAGAGAAGGAGGTGGGGGGAATGAAGTGGGGAAAGTGAGTGTGTAGGTGTGGCTGTCCAAAAATATCTAGCTGGTCCCAGGTTACTAATGGCGCACCACTAAGCCATGCGCCATTAGTAACCTAACATACTAATGGCGCACCACAGTGACATGCGCCATTTGTAGTTTTGCAAAAAAGTAAAAAATAATAATTTTTATGATAATGGCGCACCGTGGCACAGTGCGCCATTAGTAGTTTAAACTACTAATGGCGCACTTTGGCATAGTGCGCCATTAGTAGGTTTGCAAAAAAGTAAAAAAAATAATATATACTAATGGTGCACTATCTTGGTCGTGCGCCAGCCCTTTTCCTAGTAGTGTGGGCCAGGGCGCCCGTCCCACCTCCGGGTACCCAGCCAGCGGGCATGGCACCGGTCGATGTCGGGGACCGACGAGCTCGCGGCGCCGCCTTCTACCGGCCGTGGCGCCGAGGCCGCCTTCGCAAAACGGTGGCGCGTGGGTGTGCGGACCTCAGGAATCAGGCCCGTCACCACCGCGTCCCCGACTGGTGGCACCAGCGGCGCGAAAGGTTGTTCGTCCTGTGGTCCGCTAGTCGGTGGTGGCGGCGGCACGATGACGTCCGGCATGACCACGTCACCGCCTTCCCTCTCCCTGATCGGCTGCTCGTCGCCGGCTCCCCCAGTCGTCACCTCAAACTTAGGCGGAGGTGGCGCAGTGTTCAGGGGCGTCACAAGCAGCGGCTCTTGGCGGCGTGCGGCCTCCGTGAGCCGCTCCTTCTCCGCGGCTTCGGCCTCCGCTTGCGCCAGCTTCCTCGACGCAGATGTTGCGGCCTTGTCCGCCTCCGCCCTTGCCAGACGGTCGGCTTCTACCTCACGCGCCTCCCGCGTGTTCTGCTCCCTTGCCTCCCGGAGGTCGGCGGCCGGGTCGATTTGCCGGCTGGTGGAGGAGGTCGCCACCGACCTGATGACCGAGGCGGCACCCGACTTCTCGAGAGTCAGCGGGGCCCTGGGATAAGAAGACAACTCAGAAAAGTTTTCTTAGGCCGGATCGGCGAAGAGGCGGAAAACATGGGAAGAATACTTACGCTGACACCATGACTGGCACCTTCGGCTGCCTTTGATACTTGGCCACCTTGGCCGCGGCTTCTTTCCGCCTGGTCGTCGCGGCTGGGTTCTTGGGCTCTTCGGGGTGCTGCCGAATAGGGCAGCGCCTTGCCTCCACTTGCGTTTCTGCCACGGGCGGGCGACCCAGTAGAGGGGCCGGCGCCAGTGTTGGCAGTGCTCTGGGCAGGGCGCGGCTCGTCTTCATCATCGTCGTCGGCGGCCCAAGTCTCCACGCCGCCGCCCTCCTCGGAGCCGCCTGCTCCGCTGCCGCCGCCTGTTGCGTCGTCCGCCAGGGCAGCCGCCACCAAGTCGGGGTCATCCACGTCACTCACTGCCCTATCCGGCAGGTAGTCACCACCCGGCCCCACGATGGCGGCCGTCATCTCGGACATATAAATCTGCACTCCAGAAGGGAGTCGCGTCACAACAAGAACAAGACTGAAAAACAGAGCTGAAGGAAGAAATGAAGGAACTTACGGCAAGCGGCGGATCGTCGCGGGAATACGGCCGCTTCCCGTACCGCCGGTCTTCCTCCGACAGCTTGAGGTCGGAGATCTCGTTCACCATCCGCGCAACCTCGGCATGCGGCATCTCCTTCATGCACAGTCGGCTGGGGTCGCGGTGCCCGCTCATCCAGAAGATCGGATGAGGGCGGCCCTGGAGCGGGAGAACCCGGCGCTCGACGAAGGCGATGAGGAGGTCGGAGGCCACGAGGCTCTCCGACTCCTGGAGCACCCGAAGTCGGCCGATGGCGGCCGTCACGTCCGGTGACACCGGCTTCGGCTTGTAGCCCCAGTTGGGCCGGAGCCCGGTGGGAGGGCCGGCCTCATATCTCGGCAGGTTGATGAAGTCGACAGCCGGATCGACGTTCTCAATGTAAAAGTAAGATTGCTGCCACATCTTTACAGACTGTGACAGCTTGATGACGGGGAAGGCGTTCCTTTTTGCCGGCCGGCGCACGGCGACAAATCCACCGCACTCGGCCGCCGTCTCCTTGGTGGATGTGCCGAGCTTCCGTAGAAGAATGCTCCCCACAGCTCGAGTGTGGGGAGGATGCCGATATAGCCCTCGCACGCTGTGACGAAGGCGGAGTGCAGGGTCACCGTGTTGGGCGTAAGGTGATGAGGTTGGAGGTGTTTGAAGTCAAGGAATGAGTAGAGGAAGCCACTCACCGGAAGGCCGAAGCCGCGGAGGAAGTGCAAGCGGAAGACGACCCGCTCGTTCCCCTTCGGCACCGGTGAGATCTCCTCCTCCGGCGGCACCCGCGCCATGACGAATGCCGCGTTCGGCATTCGGCCGTGTTGCGGAGGAAGGAGATGTTATCGTCAATCACCGTCGACCCGTCCAGTCGCCGCCTTTCTCGCGCACCATGGCTTCAGGCAGGGCCGCGAGGGGAGGAGGAGTGCATCAGCGGCGAACGGCGGCAGCGCCTCGGCAGCACGGAGCAGCAGCAGCGGCGAAGGAAGAGAGAGTGGGAGGGGGCGTGCGTGCTTTGCCGCACCCCTCCCCCCTACTTATATCCCTCGGGCTACAAAGCCGAGGGGGTGGGGTGTGGGGTCGTGGGATTAACTGCGCCCATGACCCCACGACCCCCCATTTACTGCGCGCATTTATCACGCCTTGAACGGTCGTGGGAATCGCAACCGCCTCCCTCGGCACAGCGGATCCGCCCGTGTGCCGAGGCACGGTAGTGGCGGGCCCGGCCCGCTGTCACATCCCATCAGGAGCGTGGGATGGCAGGCTGGCTGGGCTGGCGCGCGCCGTATGGCATGCCTATGGTGGGCGGCAGCCTTGGGAAGGTTAGCAGGCACGCCACCTGTTTCTCCCGCCCTGGAGTTCAAAATCGACCAAAAGTCCCGCCTGGGCAAAGCCGACTCCAGCAGTCGGCCAACCGCAAGGCGGATCGTACATTTTTCCGGAGCTCGGTGAGGGGGGAAGCCGCTGAGACCTCGCGGCCCATCGACCACAACGCCTCACCAGCTTCGGGGACTACTGTCGGAGTAATGGGCCATGGGTAGCCTCACCCGAGTCCCTGGATTTATCAAGACTTTGGGCCAGCGTTGCCTTGCTATGCCCCAACTGAATCTCTACCCTCCGGGGGCCGGCTAGCTCAACGGCTGGCCACCAGAGGATGGCGAACCACCAACAGACGGCACCACGAGCGGCCGGCTCCAGCCAGCCGGCCACTAGAGAGGACGGCGTCGAGCAGGCGGCCACCTCGCGCCCTTAGAGTTTGTGCCCCCATCAAGAGGACGAGACGGGGCGTGGCTACAGTGAAGCCCTCACCCCCGAATCTCGGGCTTAGCGTGGCCACAGTGCCCCGTACAGGCAGAGATCTCCCCAAGACGTGGCACTGTTGCCATCACCCCCCGACGTCACTCCGGACAGGCGGAGTCCTGTTCCCCACGACGACCTGTCGGTACGGCCTGCAGAATGCGGGCCCTACCGGGCAGTGACATCTCAGAAGACGGCATACACCGCACCAGTTGGATCATAGGAAGGCCGGCCCCCAGCAGGCGGCCGCCCCTTCCCTCGAAGCAAGTGCACCATTAACCTGATGAGACCCGGTGTGGCTACAGTGACCTCCCGCCAGGCGGCGGTACTGTAGCCATGCTGAGCTGACCAAACCTGCGTCATTAGTAGCATGGCTACAGTAAGCAGCCACCGACCAGACCCACTAGCGGCAGGAGTGGCATGTCGGCTCCATACCAGACCAGTCGGTGGGGCCCACCAGGCGGCAGGCCCCAGTAGTCGGCGGAGAAGCCGTAGGCCGGAGACACTAACAGCCGGGCCCACCAGCCGGCCAGATTACCATTGTACCCCTGGGGGGTAGGCCTATATAAACCCCCTGGGGCACCCATGCAAAGTCTTCCCACCCCGTTAGACCTAGCCACATCCCTAGAGCAGGAGAGAGCTAGCCTTGCCTTCTCCTTCCTCTAGCATACAACTCAAGGAGCAACTTTGTATCACTTTGCCTTAGTGATCATGCAGAGACCCCACAGAGCAGGACTAGGGGTGTTATCTCCTAGGAGAGCTCCGAACCTGGGTAAAGTACGCTGGCGTTCGTGTCTATGCCTCATCCCGCTTCCAGGCACCGGGGACGTTCTACTCGAGCCCACCATGATAAGCCATCCTTTGGCATATGTCGCACCCAACCCCCGATAGTAGCCATCTGGGCTATCTTTTCTTTGCTCCGGCGATGAGCAGCCTGTTTGGCTCTTAACTCCTCGACCTCCGTCAGAGCGGCCGCATCACTTATCCGGGCTTGCTCCTTGGCTCGGGCAAGCTCCGCCCGAAGGGTCTCCACGACAGCAGCTCCATCTGCAGTCACAACATATTATAGATACTAGCATCATGCTCCTCTTAAACATTTGCCGACAAAGCCGAACATACATACCATGGGCCTTCTCAAGCCGCTTGTTAACTAGTGCAATGTCGGCATCGGCCACGTCCAGCTGCTGCCTTAGTTCGGCGAAATCAGCTGATCGGTCGGTCGCTGAACCCTCAACTACTTGCACATAAAGCAGTGAGATTGTTACCAGAGATTATGATCCTCTGTTCTCCACATCTATGGCAACCAAAGTCTCAGGGGGTACTATCTATACAGAGCACACTTAGCATGTGCGAAACCATCAAAAATACATTTATTGCGTACCTCAAAGCCTCTCAGTAGACTCGTAAAAGCTTCATTCAAACCGCTTTTTACAGATGAAATCCTCTCAACCACCATACCCATTAAAGCACGATGTGTCTCTGAGATGGCTGCTCGCTCCAGAAGGCCCATTAGTGTGTCCGGATGTGTGCAGGACACTCCCGGACTCCTCCTGAAGCTCTCTTTGGGAGCCGAAACTTCCAGACTCCGGGCAGCCAAAGTGTCAACTTCTGGCCTAGGTGGATTAGGAGAAATCCTCCGTGACGATACCTCAGGGTCGTCTGCCCCATGTGACGGGGAGGCAGGGGGAGGCGTCTCGCTCTCCATCATCTCCGAAGGAAGATCCCCCGAGGACGAACTCTGTGGGGAAGGGCTGCAAGCCGGACTGCAACAAATACGTTTCGGTCATTATCTTCAGAGACAAAATGGGATATGTTTACCAAAGTACTCTTTCACTTATGGCTCGGTGGAGGGCTGGCCCCCTTGCGGGCGCTGCACGGTAAGGATGCCCTCTGGGGCAGGGTCCTCTGGCGAGGGTTTCTTCCCTCTTTTATAAGCCTCCGTTTCCAAATCTTCGGAGGCGACCCTTTTCTTGCCTTGAGGAGGGGGGACTTTAGGTTCCCCTCCCAGACTATCCTCCTTTGTGGAGGCACCTACTCCTCCAATCTGGATGTGTAAAAAATGAGGTCCATCTGTGGCTTCTCTATTCCTCCCCTCGTCTTCTCCTGATGGCACCTGATACGGCGCACGGTCAAGCATCCTGGTCAACAAAGGATTCGGCGAGCCTTCGGGAAGAGGGGCCGGACACCTAATCATGTCCGCCTTCTTCAGCCAGTCCTGGCAGAGGGCAATTTTTTAGAATGATGTTATAATAAACATAAAGGATGGTGTGTTCAGTGACAGAAGTATTTACCTGGGTATCTGGACGGTTACAATTAAGACCCGCGTCCTCGGTGGTGTCCGGACACTTTATTCGTGATCCGAAGAATGACTCATACATCTCTTTGAGCATCATGCCAAAGAATTGTCGAACGGTTCATGGTCCTTCCGGGTTGAACTCCCACATAAGGAGAGGACGATGTTGGCAGGGCAGGACTCGACGAACCAGCATCACTTGCATTATCTTGACAAGACTGACATCCCTCTTAAGAAGATCTCGGATGCGGCTTTTCAATGTCAGCACATCATAAATCGGTCCCCAGTCCAGCCCCTTGTTGACCCACAATGCCAGTTGGGGTGGAGGGCCCGGGCGGAACGCTAGGGCAGCCACCCACTTTGTACCTCGGGGAGCGGTGATGTAAAACCACTCCCGCTGCCATTAACCAGAAGTCTCCACAAAAGAACCCTTTGGCCATGGGGCGTCGGCGCCTTTGCTTATTATAGCGCCTCTGCACTCCGCGTGACGCCCATCGATCACCCTCGGCCTCACATTGAATGTCTTGAGCCACAGGCCGAAGTGGGGGGTAATGCGGAGAAAGGCTTCACACACGACGATAACCGACGAGATTTGAAGGATGGAATCCAGAGCTAGATCATGGAAATCTAGCCCGTAATAGAACATAAGGCCCCTCACGAAGGGATAGAGACTAAAACCTAATCCTCGGAGGAAGTGGGAAACAAATACGACACTCTCTTTGGGTTCGGGAGTGGGGATGACCTGCCCTTGAGCAGGCAGCCTGTGCGGGATCTCGGTGGTGAGATACCTGGCCTCCCTAAGCTTCTGGATGTCCTCCTCTGTGATGGAGGAGGCCATCCACCGGCCTTGATCGGATCCGAACATGGTCGAAAAACCGAAGTGCTTTAGCTTGAGCCTTGGGTGTTGGAACTCGAGGTACGGGAGGGGAAGGATCAAGCGTGGGAAGAAAAGGACAGGCCTTGGCCCCTTTATAAAGAGTACGAATATCAAGTGTCCCCCGCATGTCCGTTTGGGACTTCCCTTAAATCGAGGTTTCATATTAAACCTACACGGTTGGGTTACCCACACATGTATTGATGAGAATCCCGCGATAAGGGGGACACGATCTCTGCTTCGACAAGACATGCCAATAAAACCGCCCTGCGGCGCGTGTAGTGGCTGGTTATTAAAACGGTTCAAATAAAGACCGGACCATGGCATGATGTCATAAAAAGCTGTCAGCAGATTAGATCGGTGGAATATTATGCTCTCTACGGTGAAATGTGGAATTTGTTTTGCAGAGCCAGACACGACCCTTGTGTTCTAATTCTTCTATGAAGTATTCGGAGAAAGAACCTGCCTTGCAATGCCGAAGACAATCTGCGCGCCGGAGTCATCGTCATAGAAGCCTGGTTCAGGGGCTACTGAGGGAGTCCTGGATTAAGGGGTCCTCGGACAGCCGGACTATATACTTTGGCTGGACTGTTGGACTATGAATATACAAGATTGAAGACTTCGTCCCGTGTCCGGATGGGACTCTGCTTTGCGTGAAAGGCAAGCTTGGATATTCGGATATGTAGATTTCCTTCTTTGTAACCGACTCTGTGTAACCCTAGCCACCTCCGGTGTCTATATAAACAGGAGGGTTTAGTCCGTAGGACAAGAACAACAATAATCATAGGCTAGCTTCTAGGGTTTAGCCTCTACGATCTCGTGGTAGATCAACTCTTCTAATACTCATATCATCAAGATCAATCAAGCAGGAAGTAGGGTATTACCTCCATCGAGTGGGCCCGAACCTGGGTAAAACATCGTGTCCCCTGCCTCCTGTTACCATGAGCCTTATACGCACAGTTCGGGACCCCCTACCCGAGATCCGCCGGTTTTGACAGTGAAAACCTCCTCATACAATATATACATGGTGGATACACCCAAAGAAGATAATGGCAATGACAAAAAGGACCTAGTTGAGGAGAAAACTCCCGGAAAGCAGCCAAAGCACCAACGTCAGCGGCGCCGCTCGAAGACTCGCCATGGTAAAAATAGCGATACCAGCACAAGAGGGAATAACACCCCGGACAACACCGAAGACAATGAAGAAACCGCGGACCCAGCAATGGAGAATGGCGAACACAGCCCGGGGCCCCTGTCTGATCGCAGCGATGCCGAAGACCCCAATTATCAACCTTTCTCCGAAGAGGAGAACAATCTGGATGACGATGCATTCATCATCCCGGAAGAACAATTGGAACAAGAACACCTCCACCGGAGACTTATCGCCACCGCGAGGAGCTTGAAGAAGCAGAAGCAATGGCTTAAAGCCGCACAGGATACGCTCAATGATAAATGGAACGAAGTGCTCGACACCGAGGAAAAATATGGTGGTAATCGCCAAACAAAGAGCTACCCCATACACAAGCTGCTGCCTGAATTCGACGACGACGCTATTGTGCCCATACCGCCGAATAACAACTCAGTCGATCAACCAGGCCAACCACCTCGTGGTCGAAACAGAGCAGCTAATAATGCCGCACACAAAACCGCACCCCCTCCCCATAAAGGAAAGGAGGTCGCAACCCAGAACCAGAAACACGATTTACATGAAGGCCTGGACAAAAAGGCTGGCAGAACCAGGTCCATTTATGGATCCAGGGAACGCGTTCCCACACAGGATTAGGGCCATCAAACCAAATATGCAGGTAACTTACCAGTTCGGAACCAACACCAAACACTGCAACCGTCGGGCCCGCGCCATGACACAGCCAAATACATGGGTAATGCACACCCCTTGTGCTTCACCGATGAGGTGCTGGATCATGAATTTCCAGAAGGGTTTAAACCTGTGAATATCAAGGCATATGACGGAACGACAGACCCTGCGGTCTGGATAGAAGACTTTATTCTTCACATCCACAGGGCTTGCAGAGACGATCTCCATGCCATCAAATACCTACCCCTCAAGCTAAAAGGACCAGCTCGGCACTGACTGAAAAGCCTCCCCGAAAATTCCATTGGAAGCTGGGAAGAACTTGAGGATGCTTTCAGGGCCAATTTCCAAGGAACCTATATCCGACCTCCGGATGTAGACGATCTAAGTCACATAACCCAACAACCTGGAGAGTCAACCCATAAGCTTTGGAACCGATTTCTCACTAAGAAGACCCAAATTGTCGACTGTCCGGAAGCCGAAGCCTTAGCAGCTTTCAAACACAGTGTCCGGGACGAATGGATATCCAGACACCCAGGCCAGGAAAAGCCAAGGACAATGGCAGCCTTAACTACACTCATGACCCGCTTTTGCGCAGGAGAGGACAGCTGGTTGGCCCATACCAGCACCAGCGACCCTGGCACATCCGAAGTCAGGGATGACCATGGAAAGCCCCGAGCAATAGAAACAAATGTCAAAACAACGAAGAAAGCCTGGACAATTGTGACACCCGGATAATCATGCTACAGTAATCTCACGTTAATGGTGCCATGTTACCTCGGTCACTGTAGTTAATCTCGGGTTGATTCGAAAACGTTTCAAATTCAAATTCAAATAATGTCAAATGACAAAGTTTTCAAAATATTAAACTAAAATGTTCGGGATGTGCAGTTAAGTGCCTGGGTAATTATAATAAAGCAAACACATTTTTATAAAATACCTAGATAATTTAAAATGATTTAAAACAGAAAATAAAATAAATAAATAAATAAAAAAAGAAACTACAAAAACAGAAAAAAAAACAAAACAAAAAAAGGAAGAAAGACCCCCCCCACGCTGGGCCTTGGCCCAGCTGGCCACCCACCCATTCGCCCACTTGGCCCAGCCGGCCTTTCCCACTGGACCCACCTGTCTGGTTTGACTGGTCAACTGACCAGTTGACATGTTGACATCACTCTGATGTCATGCTGACGTCATCATTTACTATTCTGGATAATGTTGGATTTAAATAATTAATTAAATTTCTGAAAATGATTTAGATCTTTAGAAAATCATATCTTTTAATCCGTAACTCGGATGAAAATACTTTCTACACGACGAGACGAATCCGGATACGCAGCCCGTTCGTCTACCACACATCCCTAACCTATCGGACTCACAACTTTCCCCCTCCGGTACCTCTGCCTGAAAACGTAAACCACCGGGAATACTTTCCCGGATGTTTTCCCCCTTCGTCGGTATCACCTACTACCGCGATTGGGCACACCTAGCATCGATACTTGTCATGTCAGGCATCGATATGCATTTGTTTGCATTGTATTCATTGTTTCTTCCCCCTCTTCTCTCCGGTAGACCATGAGACCGACGCTGCTGCTGCCCAGTTCGACTACGGAGTTGACGACCCCTCCTTCTTGCCAGAGCAACCAGGCAAGCCCCCCCCTTGATCCCCAGATATCGCCTATTCTCCTCTATACTGCTTGCATTAGAGTAGTGTAGCATGTTACTACTTTCCGTTAATCCTATTCTGATGCATAGCCTATCATTGTTGCTACAGTCATTGTTACCTTACCCGCAATCCTAAATGCTTAGTATAGGATGCTAGTTTATCACCATTGGCCCTACATTCTTTTCAGTCTGCCTTGCTATACTATTAGGACGTGATCACTCGGGAGGTGATCATGGGTATATATTATACATACATACATACTATACAGATGGTGACTAAAGTCGGGTCAGCTCGAAGAGTACCCGCGAGTGATTCACGGATTGGGGGCTGAAAGGACCTTTATCCCGACGGCCCTCTGGGTGGATCTTTGTGGCGGAGCGACAGGGCAGGTTGAGACCACCTAGGAGACAGGTGGGCCTGGCCCTGGTCGGCGTCCGCGGTTGCTTCATAATAACACGCTTAACGAGATCTTGGTATTTGATCTGAGTCTGGCCATTTGGTCTATACGCACTAACCATCTACGCGGGAGTAGTTATGGGTATCCCGGCGTCGTGGTATCAGCCGAAGCCTTCTAGACGTCAGCGACTGAGCAGCGCAGGCCGGATTGGAACGTAAGCCTGCTCTTGTATTAAGGGGGCTAGTTCTACTTCCGGTCGCGTACGCAACGTGCAGGTGTGCAATGGGCGATGGGACCAGACCCCTGCGTGCTTAGGATTTAGACCGGCGTGCTGACCTCTCTGTTATGCCTAGGTGGGGCTGCGACGTGTTGATCTTCCGAGGCCGGGCATGACCCAGGAAAGTGTGTCCGGCCAAATGGGATCAAGCGTGTTAGGTTACGTGGTGCACCCCTGCAGGGAAGATAATCTATTCGAATAGTCATGATCTTCGGTAACAGGATGACTTGGAGTTGTACCTTGACCTTATGACAACTAGAACCGGATACTTAATAAAACACACCCTTCCAAGTGCCAGATATAACCCGGTGATCGCTCTCTAACAGGGCGACGAGGAGTGGATCGCCGGGTAGGATTATGCTATGCGATGCTACTGGAGATGCTACTTGGAGATGCTACATTGGAGGACTTCAATCTACTCTCTTCTACATGCTGCAAGACGGAGGCTGCCAGAAGCGTAGTCTTCGATAGGAATAGCTATCCCCCTCTTATTCTGGCATTCTGCAGTTCAGTCCACTGATATGGCCTCCTTACACATATACCCATGCATATGTAGTGTAGCTCCTTGCTTGCGAGTACTTTGGATGAGTACTCACGGTTGCTTTTCTCCCGCTTTTCCCCCTTTCCATTTTACCTGGTTGTCGCAACTAGACGTTGGAGCCTAGGATCCAGACGCCACCTTCGACGACGACTCCTACTACACTGGAGGTGCCTACTACTACGTGCAGCCCGCTAATGACGACCAGGAGTAGTTAGGAGGATCCCAGGCAGGAGGCCTGTGCCTCTTTCGATCTGTATCCCAGTTTGTGTTAGCCATCTATGGCTACTTGTTTAACTTATGTCTGTACTCAGATATTGTTGCTTCCGCTGACTCGTCTATGATCGAGCACTTGTATTCGAGCCCTCGAGGCCCCTGGCTTCTATTATGATGCTTGTATGACTTATTTATGTTTTAGAGTTGTGTTGTGATATCTTCCCGTGAGTCCCTGATCTTGATCGTACACATTTGCATGCATGATTAGTGTACGATTGAATCGGGGGCGTCACAAGTTGGTATCAGAGCCGACTGCCTGTAGGAATCCCCCTTTCCAACTCCTTGGCCGAAGTCAAGTCTAGACATTACAAAACTTTTACTAACATGGCTGTGTGCCTTACGGGCCCACGTCGCCATTGGGTGGTACTAGAATCTTTTACTCCTTGTCTATACTCTGGGACTCTAATCTCTTCTCTATTCGGGTTAAATGAATTTTACTAAATCTAACATTAGGATCTCGTTATCACTTTCACCCGGAGAGCCTCTTATTACTGATGATCGTCTGCTGCACGTGAAGACCCTGAAGATACTCTTCGCTGTTAACCCAAGAACTTGTGTTCATCGCATTTGCAATTCCCCTTCCATCGTCAACCCTTATGGATAACTACTTGCAGTTGTTATTCTTACATTCATCCCCAGTTGGTCTTGTTATTACAAGATACCCCGAAACACTCGTCGTTGTTTCGATAATCCTTTGAGCTTACTGCCTTGATGATTCTTTGTCACCTGAATACCCAAACGGATAATTCCTCGCACTTGCCGAGTATCCCCTCATCCCTAGCCGTTCATGTGTTTCACATAAGTCCTCGAAATACCATTCGATTTTCTGAAAATCCTCAGCAGCCCATTGCTCTTGAATTCCTTGCCTTCCAGCATTATGGTTAATGCCATACTTCTAGTAATCTCCGTTGACATCCTCTGTCACTATCATTTCGAGTCACTTGATTCAATATGTTGTAAATGCTCGCAATCCTTAATCAGATCCTAGAATTCATCCTTCCGGCTCAGACGTCATTTTGAACATGAGCTTGTTCTCGACCAATCAAATTGTCGTCGATTGTAACCCTAAGTCTGTTCAACTTATCCATCCTTAGTCAGAGCGTTGCTTCTGATCCCTTGAATTTGAAATAATAATTCCTTTGCAATTGAGCTTTGAATTAGTCAGTTGTTTCTATAATCCAATGCCTTTGCATTGTTTCTTCCTTTGATTATGTCGGTGCTCACACCAGCTTTGTTATGGACCATCAGATCCTTGTTGGATTTTAACTGACAACATCCTTCAGGTTCAATCACTTTGGAAGTTCTTTCCCTGATACATAATGCCATTGGTAAATCCTATCCCTTGATGTGGCCAATCATGCTCTGCTTTCGAGCTGGTGATATTTACTATTGAAGCTTGTGGTATATGTTTCCACGATGCCCCGATGGGTTGAACCTATGCCTTCCTTAATATGTGTGAACTCGAAAGTTTTCACGAGTCATACTCTTCTGGTATTTTGCCAGATAAAATTTCAACACTACAACTTCATCAAACGTGAGAAGTGAATGAAAGATTATACATTGAAGAAGTGGGAGTCGACCTTGAACCTTGTGTTCATGCCCATGGACACGATGTAGATCTTATCATTAAAAGCTTCTCTTAAATTAATTATTCCCTTGGTATAAGTTCAACTTATATCTGGGATCTGGCCTTTTGCAATCATGATTCCGACCATATGTTCTTCCTTGATCCCATTTCTTGGGCAAGTTTAAGCACTTGTCCTCTGCAAAGCAGTACCCCAGTCCAACCTCTACGTTGGTCTATTGTCGAGAATTACCCCTGGAATCTCGAGGATATCATGACATTGCACTACATTACCCTGTCCTTTGATGGAGTACTACCTTTACCCTGTCTTTGTCACTTCATGCTTCTGGGTTGTTTGTTAACCGAGAAAACCGATAAGTGAATCGATTCAACACTCCGATTCAATAACTCTAAGTAATTTTCGTTCCTTACGAGTTTAATAATCCTTTAAGTCATTCCTAGCCTGATCAGCTATATCATCATCATACTAATTTTTTTTAACTGTGCTACCTGGTCCTTATTCCCGGAGCACAACTTTCAACGATGAACTAAGCTTGCGTCGATTTTCATCGTCATATCATTTCTCCCTGAACAACAAACTTGATTTCGAGTTTGTGTCCTAACCGGGGTTCCAATAACCTTTCGCTTCATCATTCATTTGACTTGATGTCATCATCGATCGATTACATCTTCGTGTAACCTCTCGACAAATGTGTCATGATCATCATCAACCTTATGAGCTCTTCCAGGATATCAATCGGATTCATGATGAGAAATACCATCCTTGCCTCGATGATTTGTGTTATCATCAACCACTTTATTACCTTCCCTCCAACACAAACTTGTTCGTGTTTTGTGTTATACCTTGAGTTCCTTGCTACCCAGCATTGTTCTTCTTTACCTTGGAATATTACCACCTTTTATGTCAAGAATGTCGTGGGAATTTCACCACCTCTGAAGAGTTCTTGGTATGGTGATACTTCTCACCATCACCATTCTTTCTTGGGTCCTCGTGTTGATTCCAACCAGGGTACCAACAAGTGAGCGGCGCTGTTTGGATTCCGCCCTTCTAGCAACCCTATTGCTTTGAAGTTAATGGTCGGCCGTTCATTCTTAGACTATTGATTATTGAATCACCATTCCAATGTTGGACGTGCAACCCAGCCCATATTTCGGGTGCACCTTTCAACCATTGTTAAATTGTGTATGTTTTCCTCGAGCATACATCAATATATCATTTTGATCTGACAAATGTTATCTCCTTGTTCACAAAATTATGGAAATCCATCCTTCGGAAATCTTGATGAATTGTCGCTGAGTTCATCAGCCACCTTCTTGTCCTCTCCTTGGGTTAATGATGAACTCTTGTTAACGGAAATCACTTCATAGTTCATTTCCCGAGAATCTTACAGTGTCATCCCGTCCAATTGTGTCGCCCCTTTTCTTCTCAAGCATCCTGAGTCTGAGGTATCCTAACACCGATCAGATCTGAATCTCGGTCACATATGATGGTTGGAACATTTTCCAAGAGTCAGAACATTGGTCTTTATATGACCCGGTAAGGTGATGTCATGCCTAGCACACCTAGCCGGAGGACCAATTGTTATAGTTTCCATCTTAGCAAGGTTAACCATTCTTCCATGAGGAAATTGCGAGACTTATTTTATAAGTTGTTCCTGATGAATCCTTTGTATATCCATGTCTGACCTTTGCTTGAAGACCATGTCAATGCTATCTCGAAGCATGTCTGTGGTAATCTGATTTTCAATAAGAGCATTTGAAGCACAATGCTAAATTTTCCTTATCAATTATCCAAACACCTTTGTATGGGTAATGTCATGAAATTTCTCTCCCGTTACCTAAAGGGTTTTCTACATTATATCCTGCCACGGATATCATGCTCTGCTTGTCCTTGGGGAGGATATATCCCTGAAATATGTGTTTAAACATATTTTCCTTTCCATTGTTCTGTTTAATCTGATGATCACCTTTTCCTTTCCATTCTTTTGTTTAACATTTCCTGAAATCTGACTTAACTGAGCAGAGGTAATTCCTTGCTTAGGTAAGCACCTTGTTGTACCACTCTGGCTGTAAGGCCCTGTTACTATGGTTGATGACATTCCGGTAACCACCGATGGGTGATAACTTTGCCAATTGGTTCGCCTCGTTCAACAAGTAGGGAAATTGCTCTCTTCGTTCCCCGTCCTTGGTACCGACATTGTTGCCGGCATAGCTGGCAAGCTATTCTTTAACATGCCTCCCTGTCGCGGCTGTGCAAGTTGTCACCACCCTTCCTACTTTCAACCCACATGGTGGGCCCATAACCCACAGGTCCACTGGATCGAAACCTAACTCTTCTTTACAACCCGGATTCTAATGTATCATTTGCACCTGGCTTCGTATGTGATTCACGAGTTAAATGCCATACCAATAATCATCCTGGAATGAAACACCATGTTATTCTCGTTGTTCAAACCCCCATTCCAGCTTCTGTCTAGTCATCGAATGATTGCCTAACCGTTTGAAAATTTGGTACCATCGTATATTGCACTCAACGAACTCACTGAAATACAACTCATGGGGTACCTTCTGTATTCCCCATTGAGTTCATCGTCAGATGCCTAGCTTTGTGGAGATGCGTTCTTCCAGAGTTTTTCCCCTTGGTCGCGTTCGTAGGACGATGGAGATCCCGAAGGAAGGATGACGACCTAATCATGGTGACTTAAAGCAGAGAAATGAAGACATCAATGAAAGGGATCAACCTCTTCGAGAAGAGCAACCAAGACCGAGGAGATCTGTTACAATTTCGTAACTAGACCTCCCCCCTTCTCTACTTCTTAAATCTCGGGACGAGATTTCTTGTAGTGGAGGAGAATTGTGACGCCCGGATAATCATGCTACAGTAATCTCATGTTAATGGTGCCATGTTACCTCGGTCACTGTAGTTAATCTCGGGTTGATTCGAAAATGTTTCAAATTCAAATTCAAATAATGTCAAACGACAAAGTTTTCAAAATATTAGACTAAAATGTTCGGGATGTGCAGTTAAATGCCTGGGTAATTATAATAAAGCAAACACATTTTTATAAAATACCTAGATAATTTAAAATGATTTAAAACAGGAAAGAAAATAAATAAATAAATAAAAGAAAAGAAACTACAAAAACAAAAAACAAAACAAAACAAAAAAAGGAAGAAAGACCCCCCCCCCCACGCTGGGCCTTGGCCCAGCTGGCCACCCACCCATTCGCCCACTTGGCCCAGCCGGCCTTTCCCACTGGACCCACCTGTCTGGTTTGACTGGTCAACCGACCAGTTGACATGTTTTTTTTGACCGTGAACTGAGGGGTAAAACCCCCACAGCATTTCAAAACTTTATTAAAGGCAGGCAACAGTTACAACAACACAATTACAAGAGGTAACCGAAAAGAAGAAAAGAAACAAAGAAACAAAGGGCAGAACTAAGGGGGCAAGAAGGAAATCCACTTGAGTAACTCATCCCTGTATCCAGACTTGATTCTATGCTGCATCAGAGTTATGTCATGCCTGAAAGCTCCTCTCCATTTGTTAAAACTTGCCCTTTCACCTCTGAACACTTTTGCATTCCTGATGATCCAAATATTCCAGCAGGCAATAAACACTACTTCAGTGAAAAAGGGCTTATCAAAACTTCTCCTTGCTTGGATGACAAGGTCAGACATTGAGGTTCCAGACGACCAATCAATCTGCAAATAAGTCCAAACTCTGACACTGAAATTGCAGTTGAAGAAGAGATGGTCTCTGGTTTCTCGTACTTGCAGGGGGCATAGCCTGCAAGAAACACCATCATCCAGGTGCCAGTGTCTTCTATCAACCATATCCTTGGTGTTAAGTCTGTCCATGGTGAGCATCCATGCAAAAACCTTGATCTTGATAGTGCAAGAGGATTTCCAGATCCAGCACAGCAGGTGGTTGAAAGTTTCAGTTTGGAAAACATGATTATAGAACAGCTTAGGTTTGTAACCCTTGGGAGAACCCTGCCATAACCATACATCCTTGCTAGTGCCATCTCTGGTGTGGGAGGTCAACATATTTCTTATCAAGTTCAACTCATCAAAAGCTTGGGCAGACAAAGGTAGATAGAAGTGTTGGTATAAGTCAACTGAGTTGAAGATGTCCTTAACAGAGATCCAGGGATCTTTGGCAAAAGAGAATAGTCTAGGGAATCTAGACTGTAAGGTAGAAACTTCAGAGCCAAGGTTCCAGTTATCAGACCAAAAAAGAGCAGTGTCCCCTGCATATGACTTGCACCCAGGAGCAGTCCCTAAAGTTCTGCAAAACCTTGCAAATATCCTTCCACCAAAAGGAGCCACAAGCAGTTGTTCCCTGGGGCATGCCATCATGATAATATGAGTCCCAAATTAAGGACACCCAAGGCAGATCTTTCCTGTTGAGAAAATTTCTAGCATGCTTAAGAAGCAAAGCCACATTTTGAACACCCAGGTTCAAGATACAAAGACCACCCTTACTTTTTGGTCTGCAAATCAAATCCCAAGCAGCAAGAGATGGAGCAGGCTCATCCCTATTCTTTCTCCACAAACACTACCTTTGAATCCTCTCTAGCTGCTTTAGGATTCCAGCAGGCACAGCCAGGCTGCCCATAAAGAAGATTGGCATGGAAGACAAGGCAGAGTTTAGGAACTGTAGTCTTTCGCCTTGGTTTAGGAATGAGGAACTAGAAGTCATTCTCCTCTCCATACAGTCCACCAAAGGCATAAAGTCAACCATCTTAGGCCTTGTAGTACCCATAGGCAAACCAAGGTAAGTAAAAGGCATCTTTCCAATTTGACATCCAAAAGCAGAAGCCAGCTCAGTCATGACTGCATTTTCAACATTTATAGGAATGATAAAGGATTTATGATAGTTAACATCAAGACCTGTGGACTGACATCACTCTGATGTCATGCTGACGTCATCATTTACTATTCTGGATAATGTTGGATTTAAATAATTAATTAAATTCCTGAAAATGATTTAAATCTTTAGAAAATCATATCTTTTAATCCGTAACTCGGATGAAAATACTTTCTACATGAAAGTTGCTCAGAACGACGAGACGAATCCGGATACATAGCCCGTTCGTCTGCCACACATCCCTAACCTATAGGACTCGCAACTTTTCCCCTCCGGTACCTCTGCCCGAAAATGTAAAACACCGGGAATACTTTCCCGGATGTTTTCCCCCTTTGTCGGTATCACCTACTACCGCGATTGGGCACACCTAGCATCGATACTTGTCATGTCATGCATCGATATGCATTTGTTTGCATTGTATTCATTGTTTCTTCCCCCTCTTCTCTCCGGTAGACCACGAGACCGACGCTGCTGATGCCCAGTTCGACTACGGAGTTGACGACCCCTCCTTCCTGCCAGAGAAACCAGGCAAGCCCCCCCCCCCCTTGATCACCATATATAGCCTATTCTCCTCTATACTGCTTGCATTAGAGTAGTGTAGCATGTTTCTACTTTCCGTTAATCCTATTCTGATGCATAGCCTGTCATTGTTGCTACAGTCATTGATACCTTACCCGCAATCCTAAATGCTTAGTATAGGATGCTAGTTTATCACCATTGGCCCTACATTCTTTTCAGTCTGCCTTGCTATACTATTGGACCGTGATCACTCGGGAGGTGATCACGGGTATATATTATACATACATACATACTATACAGATGGTGACTAAAGTCGGGTCAGCTCGAAGAGTACCCTCAAGTGATTCACGGATTGGGGGCCGAAAGGACCTTTGTCCCGACGGCCCTCTGGGTGGATCTTTGTGCCGGAGCGACAGGGCAGGTTGAGACCACCTAGGAGACAGGTGGGCCTGGCCCTGGTCGGCGTCCGCGGTTGCTTCATAATAACACGCTTAACGAGATCTTGGTATTTGATCTGAGTCTGGCCATTTGGTCTATACGCACTAACCATCTACGCGGGAGTAGTTATGGGTATCCCGGCGTCGTGGTATCAGCCGAAGCCTTTTAGACGTCAGCGACTGAGCGGCGCGCGCCGGCTTGGAACGTAAGCCTGCTCTTGTATTAAGGGGGCTAGTTCTGCTTCCGGCCGCGTACGCAACATGCAGGTGTGCAATGGGCGATGGGCCCAGACCCCTGCGCGCTTAGGATTTAGACCGGCGTGCTGACCTCTCTGTTGTGCCTAGGCGGGGCTGCGACGTGTTGATCTTCCGAGGCCGGGCATGACCCAGAAAGTGTGTCCGGCCAAATGGGATCAAGTGTGTTGGGTTATGTGGTGCACCCCTGCAGGGAAGATAATCTATTCGAATAGCCGTGATCTTCAGTAACAGGACGACTTGGAGTTGTACCTTGACCTTATGAAACCTAGAACCGGATACTTAATAAAACACACCCTTCCAAGTGCCAGATATAACCCGGTGATCGCTCTCTAACAGGGCGACGAGGAGAGGATCGCCGGGTAGGATTCTGCTATGCGATGCTACTGGAGATGCTACTTGGAGATGCTACGTTGGAGGACTTCAATCTACTCTCTTCTACATGCTGCAAGACGGAGGCTGCCAGAAGCGTAGTCTTCGATAGGAATAGCTATCCCCCTCTTATTCTGGCATTCTGCAGTTCAGTCCACTGATATGGCCTCCTTACACATATACCCATGCATATGTAGTGTAGCTCCTTGCTTGCGAGTACTTTGGATGAGTACTCACGGTTGCTTTTCTCCCTCTTTTCCCCCTTTCCATTTTACCTGGTTGTCGCAACTAGATGTTGGAGCCCAGGATCCAGACACCACCTTCGACGACGACTCCTACTACACTGGAGGTGCCTACTACTACGTGCAGCCCGCTGATGACGACCAGGAGTAGTTAGGAGGATCCCAGGCAGGAGGCCTGTGCCTCTTTCGATCTGTATCCCAGTTTGTGTTAGCCATCTATGGCTACTTGTTTAACTTATGTCTGTACTCAGATATTGTTGCTTCCGCTGACTCGTCTATGACCGAGCACTTGTATTCGAGCCCTCGAGGCCCCTGGCTTGTATTATGATGCTTGTATGACTTATTTATGTTTTAGAGTTGTGTTGTGATATCTTCCCGTGAGTCCCTGATCTTGATCATACACATTTGCATGCATGATTAGTGTACGATTGAATCGGGGGCGTCACAACAATACAGCGGTAAACGCCGGATTCAGGGGCTCCAGACCGGGTCAAAGGAAAAAGTTATTTAAAGGCAATAGAGATGGTCCATCTAGCCCATATAAAATTCTCTAAAGGTACTGCCAGATTCATGGCACCCCCGACAAACCGGCCAATTATACCAACAAAGAATGTTGGGTCTTCAAGCAGGCCGGCAATCTCAATACCGAACACAAGGGGAAGGGACCACAAAGCAAAGACGAGGACGAATCTCGCCAGCCGAATATGGGGGGACAGAAGAAATTTCCATCGGAGGTCAAAACAGTGAACATGATTTATGTCACTCATATCCCAAAGAGGGAGCGCAAACATGCACTCCGAGATGTATATGCTACAGAGCCTGTCGCCCCCAAATCCAACCCATGGTCGGCCTGTCCGATCACCTTCGACTGCAGGGATCATCCGAATAGTATCCATCACGGGAGATCGGCTGCCTTAGTGCTCGACCCAATAATTGACGGATACCACCTCACCCGAGTCCTCATGGATGGCGGCAGTAGTCTCAATCTCATATATCAGGACACTGTCCATAAGATGGGGATAGACCCATCAAGAATTAAGCATAGAAGCACTACCTTTAAAACAGTAATACCAGGCGTAGAGGCCCGCTGCACGGGAACCCTAACATTGGACGTCGTTTTTGGCTGTCCCGATAACTTTCGAAGTGAAGAGCTAATCTTCGACATTGCTCCATTCCGAAGAGGCTATCATGCATTACTCGGATGAATGGCCTTTGCCTGTTTCAATGCAGTCCTGCACTATGCTTATCTTAAGCTCAAGATGCCTGGACCGTGTGGTGTTATTACGGTGAGCGGAAGTACAGAGCGTTCTCTTCGTACAGAAGAATACGCGGCGACTCTAGTAGCCGAAGCACGAAGCGGCCTTTTTAAGCCGAACAGCTCATCGGTCCTCAAGACTGCGGACACAACCAAACGTGTTCGACACACCCCTACGTGTAAAAGCTCACATAAACCTGCGCTTGTTTAGCAACCCTGCCCCCATAGATCGCCCCATAAGAAGACTATACATGTTTTCCCATATACATAAATATACACTCAAAATCCCTTGGGTAGCGCTAGAGGCACCCTGCACGTAAGAAGTCTATAGTTCGGCTTGACCCTATTCGGACTCAAGAAGCTACAGTTCACGGTTCATCAAAATCAACAAACTGTACCCACGGCCGTACCAGATTCTTTCACCTGGTTCTTTCTTTTTTACAGATAGGCCATCATGATATACCCTTCAAGGACACTGCACAATGGAGATAAAGGCGCAGACGTGCAGCAGGGCCCCGTTTCAAAGTTTCTGTTTAGATTAAGACCCTGTATAAACCTTTTTTCTTATTATTATCTCTTGTTGTTTCATACCCTCCTGTCATATAAAACGCCAAGGAAACATATCGGCAGTACTTGTGAACTTATGATTCACCGTACTAAAATGGATGTTATAGAGGCAGCCAGCAATGTGCTTTGAGAACTATATTCTCACCACAGGTGCTCTCTCCTCGCGCTGGGTCGTAGCACGTGCCTTTCAGGGTTCATTACCGGGGGCTGTACCCAGCACGGTATATACTGAAAAGTCTGAATACCTTCGGGAGTGTTCGGCGTCGTGAGTTTTGGCCTGATATGCATCAGCTCCGAATCATGTCTTTGGTCAATAGTTAGGTTTTCCCGGCTCCTGTGTTTGCTACCTTACATTCCTTCTATCGGCTAAGGTGGCCAAGGGAGAACTACTGCGATTGTGCCCTGGTTCATCCGGACGAGCACCTCAGTAGAGAAAGCCGAAAACTGACTGTCATGATAAGGCGAGAGCTGGTCAACCACTCGATGACTCAAAGGAATCTTCGCGATTCCTCCGTATTAATGAAGGACGTTTTTTCGGTCATGTATGTAAATGCACCGTATTTAGATAAACGCGGATATACCAGGGGCTATATAGTAGCCCCACCGTCAAACTCCTGTGGCAAAGTGAAAGCGTTAACGCTCTATAGTCTGATTGCCTAGTTCGCCACACTAACACCTCCTTAAATGGACCAGGACGTTGGGTCAAGTGTGATCAAGGGCTTTTACAAACACCCCCGCATTATACGCGAGGGGGCTGAAGCCGACGACTACAAACTTTCAGGTTATATACATATATACATAAACGGCTGCACAGGAGGCAATAAAATACTTTGCGGGCAAAAGTATAAACACGGCCTTCATTATCATAAGCATTGTTTTCAAAAAATTCGGATACATGTTACTCGAACATAATATTCTTCGAGCACTGACCCTCTATCAAGCGGGCACCCTCTAAGACTTCGTCAAAATATTGATCTGGTGTGTCCTGACCCCCGGGTGGACCCCCTGTTGCAATATCGGTGGCCTTCATCTTTTCCCAATACGTCTTTACACGGGCAAGGGCCATCCGTGCACCTTCTATGCATGTTGACCGCTTGACAGCGTCGATATGCGACATCGCACAAACTAATTGCTGCATTAAACCGAAATAACTATTCACAGTTGCTCCCCTAGGCCACAGCCGGTCCACGACAGCCTTCATGGCAAGCCCGGATATCCTGTGGAGCTCGGCCCATTCGGCCATCTGCTCATTCAACAGCAGCGGACGCCTTGGCATGCTAAACTGCGACCAGAAAAGCCGTTCCGCTTCATGGCCTTCTTGGGCCTGGAAAAACTGCGTCGCATCAGAAGCACTCTTTGACAAGTCCAAATATGCGTCCGGAGAACTTCACATTTGATCAAGCGGGGCCTACTTCGGATCGCCGAACTTAGTTCGTACTAAAAAGGGCTTCACAACCGCGATCTCCTCGGCCTGCTGGATCTCCTCCCGTGCCGCTCTAGCCTCTGACCGGGTTTCCTTTGTCGCTTGTAAGGCCTTCTCAAGGTCACCTGTTTTTTCTTTGGTCTCTTTCTCGAGAAGGGCATATTGGCTAGCGGCATCCCTTAGCTCACGCGCCATGCTTGATATTCTCTCCTCACTCAGGTGACGACCAGCCTATTCGGCTTTTAATTCACCAACTGCCTTCTCGGCAGCCATGTTGCTTATCCTGGCTTGCTCCTTGGCCCGGGCAAGCTCAGCCCGAAGTGTCTCCACGGCGGCAGCACCATCTATAGTCAAGTGTATTATAAATTCCAGCATCATGCTCCTCTTTATACTCACTGACCGCCCAAAAGACATACCTTGCGCCTCGTCAAGCCACTTGTTCACTAGTGTGATGTCATCATCTGCTACATCGAGTTGCCGCTTTAGTTCGGCAAATTCGGCAGCCCGGGCAGTAGCCGGGGCTGCAGCCGCCTGTGTACAAATTAGCAAAATTATTACCTAAGCTTATTTATCTTTTGATCCACTGATCGCCCCGTTCGGAGGGCAACCAGAGTCTCAGGGGCTACTATCTATACATAGTACACATTGCGTACCTCAAAGCCTCTTAGCAGGCTCGTTAGGCTTCATTCAATCCGCTTTTTGCGGAGTAAATTCTCGCAAACACCGTACCCATTAAGGTACGATGTTCCTCCGAGATAGGCGCTTGCCGCAGAAGACCCGTCCATGTGTCCGGCTGTATATCAGACAGTCCGGGGCTTTTGTTGTTGGTCTCTCTAGGAGCCGAACGCCCCGGACCTCGGGCGGCCGAAGAGTCATCTTCTGGCCTTGTCCTCCCTCGCGGATCGGGAGAGATCGTCCAGGATGACACCTTGGGGTTGTCTGCCTTATGGGGCGGGGAAGTATGAGGCGGCCTTTCGCTCTCCATCATCTCCTGAAGAAGATCCCCCAAGGAAGAAGATTGTCGAGGGGGGCTATAGACCGAACTGCAAAACATACGTTTCAGATAGTACCCTCACAAACAACAAAAGAACGGGGCATGCTTATTAAAGCACGTTCGTTCACTTACGGTTTGGCTAAAGGTTTCCCCCTTGTGGGCACTATGCGGCAATATTGCCTCCTAAATCCGCGCCCCCTGATAGGGATTTCCCTCGCTTGGAAGCCACTGCCTTCAGGTCTTTGGGAGCGGCTGATAGAGCATTTCTTCATATAATCTTTTTAGCCTTTTTGCATCCTATTGTAATCCAATACCCCCATTATGCTACATTTACAACACTCCTCCATAGTACTAATCATTTACATAGTACTAATCATTACAACTCTCTTTCTTAACAAAATTGTACACAATGCTTGCCTTGTAAACTAGGTGATCTAGGTGACACTTGGCACTAATTTCAGCAAAGCAAGCATTATGTAGATCACTAATTTACAAGGCATTCAACACTCACTTCACATATTCACATCAATCACCCTATGTCAAAGGTAAAATTCAGTGGGACGATATTGAAGAAATTGCTCAAGCGACCAAAATAACATTTGATTTCAGCATGTATCAATGGATGATATACTAGGAATGGGTCATGAAACAGCTCACCGGGTTTTTATAGGAAGTAGCACTCGCTCTACACTCTCTAAACTGCAACTCTTCTCCTTTGCTTCCTCGTGCATTGTGACTCCTCTCCTATTGCTTCCCTATCCTCATGCCTTCTCCAGCTTCTATCTTCATGTGTGCTCCTTGCTTCTCCTCATCCCCATGCCATGGGTCCACCGGGGTCCCAGGGAATGTCATCTCGAACTTGGTCAGCATGTAGTGATTCGTGCACAAGCAAGAACCTGAAAGAGCACTCAACGAAAGAGACAATGCAAGTGGTAGGGATAATACCCTCTAAGTCATCAATCGAATATCCAATTACATAAGCATAGCTATAAAGCACATGTTTATGATGGTAGAAATCAGCAAAGTCAACACTAACATGAGGATGATATTTTTCATTAAGCTCAAGACTAGCATAAGAATGATATGTTTCATTAAGCATAGGTCTAGCACGAGGAAAGTAACTGTGATCATCATTAATGTGAGTAATGCCACTAATAGGGTATATCTGATCATATCCAAGCAAATACTTTTTCAAATCTACTTTAACAGATGGCATCATGCAATGCAAGGTAGAAGCAAAGGAATCATAAGGACGCATGTCATCGAGAGGATTGGGTAAACCTGACACATCACGCTCTGATATGACAATAGGCAAATGAATCTCATGTTCTTCATATTCATCTACAGCAGCTTCTTTTACTTCTTCAGAGGGATAGACATTGGATCTTCAACTTGATCACTTGGGCATTTGAGCTCTGGATCATCTTGTGCCTTGGCTACGAGTACATCTTCAATCTGAGGTATCTCTTCCTCTAGGCTCTCGCTATCTTGCTCAGCTAAATGTGAGGATGTTGGAACCTCACATGTATCAATGGATATCTCAGCCACACTCAACTCAAGCTGTGATGATATAGTACTGCCAGCGTTGATGTTCTTCTCAATCTTCCTTACTTCTTCCACTAGCTCATTCCCACTCTTGATCTTCTTCATTTCATCTAGTATCACCGGCGTAATTGGATCATCTTCAGCACTCCAAGTGAACTCGAGACTGAGCAATGTGAGCTTCTCTATATCATCAAATTCATCTTGTGTGGGCACTTGCACATGAGATTGCTCGAAAGGTGCTGGAGTTGTTGGTTGACCAAATGGAGGACCATTTAACTCCATTGGACACATCTCCTGGTGTATAGGTATATGAATAGGAGTTGAAAAAGACTATTGTGGAGCATAGTTGTGGTTCTCCTCATTGTACCTGAATCCCTGCATATGATTACTAGAAGCAAACGATGAGATCTCAGGGTTGTTGCTCCTATATGACATATTCGGGTTTTCAAGCCACCTCAAAGCCTCTCGTTCACTAGCGTGATGTCATCATCTGCTACATCGAGTTGCCGCTTTAGTTCGGCAAATTCGGCAGCCCGGGCAGTAGCCGGGGCTGCAGCCGCCTGTGTACAAATTAGCAAAATTAATACCTGAGCTTATTTATCTTTTGATCCGCTGATCACCCCGTTCGGAGGGAAACCAGAGTCTCAGGGGCTACTATCTATACATAGTACACATTGCGTACCTCAAAGCCTCTTAGCAGGCTCGTAAAGGCTTCATTCAATCCGCTTTTTGCGGAGTAAATTCTCGCAAACACCGTACCCATTAAGGTACGATGTTCCTCCGAGATAGGCGCTTGCCGCAGAAGACCCGTCCATGTGTCCGGCTGTATATCAGACAGTCCGGGGCTTTTGTTGTTGGTCTCTCTAGGAGTCGAACGCCCCGGACCTCGGGCGCCGAAGAGTCATCTTCTGGCCTTGTCCTCCTTCGCGGATCGGGAGAGATCCTCCAGGATGACACCTTGGGGTTGTCTGCCTTATGGGGCGGGGAAGTATGAGGCGGCCTTTCGCTCTCCATCATCTCCTGAAGAAGATCCCTCGAGGAAGAAGATTGTCGAGTGGGGCTATAGACCGAACTGCAAAACATACATTTCAGATAGTACCCTCACAAACAACAAAAGAACGGGGCATGCTTATTAAAGCACGTTCGTTCACTTATGGTTTGGCTAAAGGTTGCCCCCTTGTGGGCACTATGCGGCAATATCGCCTCCCAAATCCGTGCCCCCTGATAGGGATTTCC
The DNA here is from genome assembly GCF_018294505.1 of Triticum aestivum. Taxonomy (NCBI): domain Eukaryota; kingdom Viridiplantae; phylum Streptophyta; class Magnoliopsida; order Poales; family Poaceae; genus Triticum; species Triticum aestivum. Next base: position 387,706,551 of record NC_057804.1, on the reverse strand, counting down.
CTCGCTTGGAAGCCACTGCCTTCAGGTCTTTGGGAGCAGCTGATAGAGCATTTCTTCATATAATCTTTTTAGCCTTTTTGCATCCTATTGTAATCATATTTTCACGTTATTTACTTAAGAAATACTCCAATAGCCCCATTATGCTACATTTACAACACTGCTCCATGTTTTGCCTAACACAGTCACGCGACGCTAGTCCTCGACAATGGCGCCAAAATGATCAATTGTAATATAGCAGGGTTTTTACGCCCAAACTACGGATGTCGTGTTCTCCACAGGGACTAGGCGACGGCAACAACGCTCGGCTAAAGCTAGGTGACACAATTCAGATTATGAATGCCAGAAAATAAACCTAAACCTAACAAGGTTAGTGGTTAGGTGAGTGCTCAAATCCCTAGTACACTAGAAAACTTAATCATTTTCTGCTTTTACCTCGATACACCTAGATCACCACGTTTAGATGCTGAATTTGTGCCAACTGTCTTCCCATTGAGAGCAATCACCTAACCACTATAGATTAGCATGCTATGTTCCCTGGATCGGTAGCATGTGAACCAGACATGGAGAAGTGATGATTCCTATTTTTGTGCTTAAGCGTTGTTCATTTAGGATAAGTAATAATGAATAAATAAGTCTGACTACCTACAGTAGCATGTCATGTTCCCGGGATCGGTGGCATGTGAAATCGGGTTAGCTTGGGCAGTAATTAATAAAAAATGTAATTATCGAACCAGGTGTATACCATGTTCTCGGGATCGGTGCTATGTTCCTTTGGGGAGACAAACAAACTAAAAAAACTAATAATTGGTCAAGCCAGGTGTATACCATGTTCTCGGGATCGGTGGTATTTTCCTTTGGTGAGACTGATAAAATATTATCATTACTTCCTTCAAATTTAATAAGTGGTTCAACCACAATGTTATATTTCTGCAAATAAGTGATTTAATTCAAGTTCCTTTTGTTCTCGGGAGCGTGCTCTCTTTAGGAACCTTTTGGCACAATCAGCATTTGAACTTGCTAATCTTCGTTTATCATTGCAAAAGTTTTAAATGGCCGAGTTTAATAGTGTCCTATTGATATGTAGCACTCTTAACCATTGATTTTCACTAGCTAAGTCCAAAGCATGCAATATTTGGAGATCTGCTTCACTGGGACATTCTCTAGTCAGCTCACTGTTCACTATCTAGCTCTTGTCATATACCTTTGCTTGAGGACAAGCAAAGATTTAAGTGTGGGGGAACTTGATAGAGCATTTCTTCATATAATCTTTTTTGCCTTTTTGCATCCAATTGTAATCATATTTTCACATTATTTACTTAAGAAATACTCCAATACCCCCATTATGCTACATTTACAACACTCCTCCATGTTTTGCAGAAAAGGGTGAAAAGGCCCAAAATCCTTCTATAATGGAGAGTGTTAAGAAACTGTGGTTGCTGTAATTTACGGAGGGACCCGACCGTGAAGAAAAGAAGTAACCAGAGGGGCCAAGCTAAACTTGGAGGGATCATCTTGTGGAGAAAGAAGAGAAGTGGAAGGGCAAAAGAGCAAAAGTGGCAGATCAGAGGAGGGGGATCAAATCCCTAGCGGCAACCACCGATCCCCTTCGGGCCTGGCGTCTCCATCTCTCTCCCCCGACTCCTTATCCACCTCCGGCCGCCGCCACGGCCAGGCCAGTGTGGCGGCGCGCCACCGCGCCAACAGCACCCCCCACCACTAGCCGCTCCTCCACTAATTCACCAGCGCCATACATCACCAGCACCAACACCCAGCGCCACCACCTCGCGCGCCCTGCAATCCATCTCCCTACTTCTCCTACACCTTTCTTCTTCTCCTAACCCTGCTGCTGCTACCTCCTCTTCTTACTTCTCCTTCACCTCGCTCCTCCTCCTCTTGCTGTTGCGCATCCCCTCAACCCCACGCTGCTGCTCATCTCTCTGCTCCTCCTCCTCTGCTTGAAACTTCTGCTGCTCCTTCCTCAACTCTACTGCTTTTCCCACACCAAAACTAATGTTGCTTTGATGCTCCTCTGAACCTCTCTCCAGCGCCCCCTTTGCTGCCCGATTCTCCTCTTCACCTACAACTCTCTTTCTCATTCTCTAATTTCTATAATTTTGAGTAGCGTAATGATTAGTACTATGTAATGTTCAATTTTGTTAAGTGTAAGATCCTTCTGTTTGGTTCAGTTTTGAAGTTGTATTATATATTGTTAGATTTTTATGTCCTCACTAGTTGATACCTTGTCACTTTGAGAAGTACTTCATCTGTCATACTTTGCTTAGTGAAATAATAATCTGCATATGATAAATATATGTGTGTGTTTGTGATGTGAAAAATCTATCCTCTGTCATATTATCTTGTTTCTTCCCCTGTACTTGTTTTGTCATGTGACTTTCCTTTCGTGTTAGTTTCTGTTGTTTCTAGTAGTATGAAAATACCAAAAAGACAGTGAGTAAAATCTTAATCCCCCTGTGCTATTTGCATTTTCTTTGTGAAAGATCTTCGGGAACAACCTTGTTAGGTTTAGGTATATTTTCTGGCATTCATAATCTGAATTGTGTCACCTAGCTTTAGCCGAGCGTTGTTGCTGTCGCCTAGTCCCTGTGGAGAACACGACATTCGTAGTTTGGGCGTAAAAACCCTGCTATATTACAATTGATCAGCGGCTCTTTTCTTCCCGTGGGGGGAGGGAATGTTAGATTCTCCTCCTTGTTCACGCTCTGACACGGGAGTTCCGATTTCCCCAGATACGGTGCGTGACGCACCTCCGATATGAAGGCCGCTTGAGGCCTCTCCACTCCTCTCCTTTTCTTCCCTCAACGACACTTGACAAGGTGCCAGAGCCAGCATCCTGGTTAACACTGGGTCCGCTGAGTTTTCGGGAAGAGGGGCCGAACACCTGATCCTCTCCGCCTTCTTTACCTAGCCCTGGCAGAGTATGGTTTTCTCAGTTTTGTTATGAGAGAGTTAAAACGTGTTCGGAAATTGAGTACTTACCGGGGAATCCGGATGGTTGCAGTCGAGGCCTGTGTCCTCTATGGTGTCCGGACACCTTTTTCGTGACCCAAAGACTAATTCATACATCCCTTCGAGCTTTGTGCCGAAGAAGTGTTGAATGGTTCGCAGTCCTTCCGGATTGAATTCCCACATACGGATAGGTCGGCGCTAGCATGGAAAGACCCGACGGACTAACATAGCTTGCATTACCTTGACGAGGTCGATGTCCTTCTTAATAAGATCTCAAATGCGGCTTTGCAATATTTGAACTTCATCTAGCGATCCCCAATCCAGGCCCTTGTTGATCCACGATGCAAGCTGTGGCGGAGGGCCTGATCGGAAGGCGGGTGAAGCCACCCACTTGGTACCACGGGGCTCCGTGATATAAAACCACTCCCGTTGCCATAGGCCAGAAGTTGCGGTGAAGGAACCCTTTGGCCAGACGATGTCGGCCGATTTGCTTATCAGAGCACCTCTGCACTCTGCATGTCTCCCATCTATTATCCTCGGCCTTACATCGAAGGTCTTGGTCCACAAGCCGAAGTGTGGAGAGATACAGAGGAAAGCCTCACATACGATAATAAATGATGAGATGTGAAGGAGGGAGTCCGGAGCTAGATCATGGAAATCTAGTCCGTAGTAAAACATGGGCCCTTGAATGAAGGGATTGAGGGAGAAACCTAGCCCCCGAAGGAAGTGAGGGATGAATACGACCCTATCATTAGGCCTAGGAGTAAGGATAACCTGCCCTTGTGCAGGAAGCCTGTGAAGGATTTCCGCGGTCAAATACCTCACCTCCCTGAGCTTCGTGATATCCTCCTCGGTGACAGAGGAACTCGTCCATCGGCCTTGAATGCTGGATCCGGACATGGCCTGAGGTTCGAAGCGACTGGTTGAGCCTTGGGTGCTGGAACTCGAGGCAAGAGGAGGACGGAGTAGCGTAGAGGGGAAGGGCAGGTCTCGGCCTCCTTATAAACATGACGAATATCAAACGTCCCCTATGTGGCCTTAAAACATGCCTATTCCCAAGGAATCATAGAAACGAGACGGTTGGGTTACCACGCCCATGTTGATGAGAATCACGTAATAAAGGGACACGATCTCTGCTTTGGCAAGACGTGCCAATGAAACCGCGCCTCGAAATACGGAGGGGCAGGATAAAAACGGTTCGAATAAAGACCGGCCTGTGGCATGATGTCACGCTATAAGCTGTCAGCGGATTGGACTCGGGAAAACATTATGCTCTCCACGGTGGTATATGGAATTTGTTTTGCAGAGACGGACACGATTCTTATGTTCAAGATCTACTTTGGAGTAATCGGAGAAGGAACCCGCCTTGCAATGCCGAAGAAAATCTGTGCGCCGGACTCATCGTCATTGAAACCTGGTTCAGGGGGGGTCCTCGGACAGCTGGACTATATGTATATGCCGGACTATTGGGCTATGAAGATACAAGATAGAAGACTTCATCCCGTGTCCGGATGGGACTCTTCTTTGCGTGGAAGGCAAGCTTGGCAGTTAGGATATGAAGATTCCTTTCTGTGTAACCGAGTCTGTGTAACCCTAGCCCCCTCCGGTGTCCATATAAACCGGAGGGTTTAGTTCGTAGGACAACAACAATCCGAATCATAGGCTAGCTTCTAGGGTTTAGCCTCTACGATCTCGTGGTATATCAACTATTGCAATACTCATATCATCAAGATCAATCAAGCAGGAAGTAGGGTATTACCTCCATCGAGAGGGCCCGAACCTGGGTAAACATTGTGTCCCCGCCTCCTGTTACCATTAGCCTTAGATGCATAGTTCGGGACCCCCTACCCGAGATCCGTCGGTTTTCACACTGACACCCCTCTCTTGTGGTGGCTAGGTACTATTTATAGCGGCCTTGGTCTTCTTACCAAATCTAAGCGGGAAGGGATCCCACAACAGCCAAGTTTGAAGGGGGACAACTAGTACAAGTTATCTTGACAAAAGTAGTCTTCGCCAGCCAAAGGCTATGGTGGTGACGCCGCCCTGGGCTCCATGATGACCTTTGTCCTGCCATCCTGGTGGTCATTGGTCTTGTTGCACCGATATGGAAACCTTTGCTTGATTCCTCGGGACTCTGGGCCTGCGCCTGCTCCCTTAGCATCAAAGGGGAAAACTGGTACACGGCACCCACTGGCGCCCGCCTGGCCTTGGTCGTCATGGCTCACGTCACGCGAACCTCACGAGGTGCACCTTGCATGGATATATCCTCTCATCGGGAGCCAGCCTAGTGAGGCTGCCCCCAGGGAGGTCTTGCCGTCGTCCGCCTCGCAAGGCTTGGCCCCTCGCAAGGGTCTTGAGTTGTTGTTGTCAATGTTGGGTCATACCAGGCCGTCGATGGAGCCACGTCATGTGCCGCAGGTAGGCAAGTCTGGGTACCCCTGTTCCCAGGACACCGACAGTAGCCCCCGGGCCCAAGGCACGCTCGAACTTGGCTTCGAGGCGAAGCCAAAGGGCAAGTGCGGAGCACCGCGGGCCCCAACCGCCTGTGGCCTTGGTCGGCGCATGGTGACTGATTGGACGTGGGCGTCTCTGCTTCCCCACACAGCCTTGAAATCCGCTAGGCCAGGCGGCCATCGTTGCCAACACAGCTTCGCCTCCATTGCTGGCAGTGCACTCCCACAGTTCTTCTGTCCTCGGAAAAAAGTGGTTCCCTCCCCGGTCGGACCCGGCACAAATCTCCCCCGCTGCCATGGAGCCGAGTCAGAAGAAGAAGGGAAATAAGAAGTCCCGTACCTCATCCCCGGCGCCTCCGGTCTTCGAGCCCGCCATCGAGCGGTCGGTGGTACTCAACCAGGAAGGGATGGACAAGGTTCGCCTAGCGCTTGCCACCGATTCCAATGAGTGGGAGTGACGTGGCTTGGCCTGCTTCCCGTGCTGCGGTCGATAGGACAGCCACCAAGATCCCCATCCATCTTCACGCCCTCTGGTCCGGCTTGATTCCCCCCTTCTCTGATTTCTTCAACGCCGTGCTCTCGCATTACAAAGTCAATGCGCTGCACCTAGACCCCCAATCCATCATCCTCCTCGCCGTCTTCGCCTTCGTCTGTGAGGACATGGTGGGCATTGCCCCTTCCATGACCTTGCTTCGCCATTTCTTCTCGCTGCATCTGATGGTCGCCCTCCAACGCTTGGGGTGTGTGTCTTTCCAGGCCATCGCGGCGACGACCAGCTTGGGGATTGACTTCGAGCTCTTACCTGTCATGGATGGATTTCAGAAGCGGTGGGTATTCTTGGATGCCGGCGTGCTCAGCCCTGTGAGGACCCATGAAGCTTCATGCATCTGGTCTTCCTCCCGAGGCATGGCATACAGTGCTCGAGCTCCTGGCGGGCGACCCCGCGCCGCCCAATCTGCCAGAGGAGGGTTGCCTCTTGTATCGCTGCTCGAACAGGGTGGAGTTTGTGAGGCAGATGCCCCCTTTTGACGAATGGGGATTGCGCCCAGTTGGCCTTGAGGGGCCCCGCGAGAGACCCGTCCTTGTGGTTCCCCTGCCCGCTGTCACCTCGGCACCCGCCACAAGAGCATGTGCCGGGAGTTGAGCGTCGTCAAACGCCAGTGAGGAGGCTGCTGAAGAGGTGACGTTAGTCGCGGCTCCCGAGGCGACAGCTCCTAGGGCTCGGGTGAACAATCCTAAGGCAGCGGCCGGAGGGCCGATGCGGTTCGAGGACCCTGAGGGGGGAGCCCCCGAGGCTCGGTCGAGCTGTCCTGAGGCGAAGGCTGAGGGGGCGACGTAGCCTGACGCTCATGAGGTCAGCTATTCGGGAGCCCTGCCAACGACCCCAGGCGACGGTGATCGCACCGAGGGCTTCGGCAAGCTTCGCCTGGATTTCGAAGCGCTTCGCAAGAGGAAGGTGCCTCCAGGCTGCAGTGGTGGCGCCTGCCGGCCGTTAAAGCAGAGGAAATACATTGACAAAGACGAGTAAGTACCTCATCTGTGTAGTTTGTTGAGTGCTGCATCCTTTTTGGATCAAAGATCTTCAGGATCCCCCCGACTGGAGCGGAGTGGCATCATGAGGTGCGGCCCCCGTTGGCCGCTGACTTGCCCTTGGTCTTGAGATCTGCTTGTTGGACCACCGTGTGGGGTTTGGGGCCCGCTCCGGAGGCGGACACGCCGACCTGGGGCCTTAACCCGGCCTTCCTGAGGTCACTTCTCTACGCCCCAGCCTGGGACGTAGCTGGCGTGCCAAGGGCTCCTCCGTTGGTCATCACCGGCGGCTGGGTGACCCCAGCACCGGCTCCATCTTCAAGTGGTGAGGCTGTGTCACCAAGCACCTTTGCCGAGGCTCACAAGGTGAGAGAGGGGGCGCCGGCCTCGAGCTCCCTGTCGGGGACGAGCAGGCCAGCTCGAACTTCCACATCAACCCTTCGCACGGAGGATGGACTGGGCCACGCGCAGGAGCTCACGCGCGGACGCGGTGTCGTACGCCACGAGCTCTTGCAGGAGGCGATGGGTGCGTTGAGCCACCTTGGAGGAGAGCTCGTGGTGGTCGACGCTCGTCTTGAGAAGGAGGACCTCCACTTGGCACCAATTGAAGGTCGCCATCAACCTTGGGCAGCTTCAGCACAAGCGCGAGAAGGAGAAAGCAGCAGTGACCCTCGCGGCCTCCCGCGAGGCCATCAATCGTGCCTTGGAGGAGGCGAAGAAGGCCGACCACCGTCGCAAGAGCGCCGAAGAGCAGGAACGTGAGCTACTAGCCTTGAATGCCGCCCTGGAGCAGCAAATCAAGGCGTGCAGGATTGTCTTGGCATCGATGAGGGGAGCGTCTTCCGAAGAGAGAGAGAGAGAGAGAGAGAGAGAGAGAGAGAGAGAGATCCTGAAGCGCGAGGAGGCACTGGTACTAGAGGCCTTGGAGCGCAGCCTGGAGCATGAATGACTGGAGACGAGGGAGCGCCACGTGGCCCTGGTTGAGGATGCCATCACCGCCCGTGAGGCCAAGATCTAGGAGGAGGTCGCCCGGAGAGTAGAGAAGGCTCGTGCGGATCTTGCCAATGAGTACGACCTGAAGTTGAAGTTCCAGGAGGCTGAAGCTGAGGGCAGGACCACCATCCTCAGGTCGAGGCTGGCCAAGGCGGAGCAGCACGAGAAGACTGCTACGGCGGCCCAGGTCTCTGCCCAGACCGATTTGGCCGAGGCCCGTGCTGATCTGCTCTCGCTCCAGCGGCAGATTGATGATGTTGCATCCCTCGCTCAGCAGAACAGGGAGGAGGCACGCCGTCGGCAAACGTTGTAGCACAAGCACGCCCCCATGCTCCAGGCCCTCGGAGTGAGGGCGCACCGAGCACTGAGCGTTATCTGCGAGGAGAGCGCCCCTCATCCCTGCGCGGAAGACAACGCCAGCCACCTATGATTCTTCACTGAAATTGTGACGCGCCTGGAGGACCGGGCCATGAGGGCTTGCAATATTGTTGAGGAGAGGAGCTAGGGCCTCCTTGGGCGCATGTTCTCATGCGTCTTCGGCCATCTCCAGAACCTCGACTCCCATTTCGACATTGATGCCGCCATTGCTCCAGTGCACAGGGCCATCCGGGACAACCTGTCGCGCTGGGTGGACGATCACGTGGACGCCCTGGTCAGGCCGTTCGCCACCGAGGATGACGCGGTGGTGGTCGTGGCGGAAAAAGATGGCGCAGTCGACGACGGCGAAGGCGACGCTAGCGATAGTGCCAGCAGTGCATCCGGAGATGACCAGGACGACGCTGCGAGCGACATGTCCGACTAAGCTCACATTCCTTCGCTTGAACCTGCACGCGGAAATTTGGACACGGCCCCACAGGGCATGAGAGCATTTTGGAGGGGGAGCCCCTCGTGTATGTAAATTGACACTCTATTCTTCCTTCCCTTGTTTTTAAGTTGAACCTGAGGCGTGCTCTCGCAAGCTCGCGAGCCCCTGAGCAGGGTTGCCGTGGTGACGTATCTTGTTCCTAGATGGCCTTAAGAGGGTCATGAGGTTTTTGGCGCACCTCTCTCCTGAGGTAGACCCTTAGGAGCTCGCTGCCCGAAGCCTCCTGAGAAGCCTGCAGCCCCGTTCCGAGAGCCACACCAAGAGCGTCCTGCAGACCGCGACAGGATGTGCACGTGGCAATCTTGCGGCGCATACGCTCTTGCCCCAAGGGGGTCCTGCCGAGGTTGCGTAGACACGCCCAAAACGGTCGGCCAACCAGCCCCTGAGCCGGGGGGGGCCAGGGGTGCGAGCCTTAAAATTGAGGTACACAACCAAAATGTGATGGAACCGGCAGAACCAAAGGAAAACTCCCCCTACTTTTGGCCACGAGAAAGACTTCAAATTCAACCCGAAAGGGCGGCGAATCAAGTTACAGAAAAGGAGAGGAAAGAAAATAGTCGCGTCCGGCACCTAGCTAGTCTTCTTGTCTTCCCACCAGCACAGAGCTAAGTGCTTTTAATGGCTGTGAGCATAATCATTGGGGGACAGTGTCGAAGGCTAGCGCGGAGCATGGTGCTTCCTCTAAGACGTGGGCGGGAGCCCCCGAGGCCCGAGGGCGGCACTGCGGAGACTCCGGGGCGTGTACAGCCCCACTCATTATTACGTGAGAGTGTCACGAGCGGAGACCTTTATAGGCGTGTGATACATCTCCGTCGTATCTATAATTTTTTATTGTTCCATGCCAATATTATTCAACTTTTATATACTTTTGGCAACTTTTTATACTATTTTTTGGGACTAACATATTGATCCAGTGCCCAGTGCCAGTTCCTGTCTGTTGCACGTTTTTTGTTTCGCAGAAACCCAATATTAAATGGAGTCCAAACGGGATAAAAATGGACGGAGAATTATTTTGGAATATTTGTGATTTTTGGGAAGTAAAATCAACGCGAGACGGTGCCCGAGGGGGCCAGGAGATAGGGGGCACGCCCAGGGAGGCAGGCACGCCCTGGACTCTCCTGGGCCCCCCGTAAGGCGGTTGACGCTCTTATTTTACCGCAAGAAAGCTAATTTTATGAGAAAGATCTGGGCAAAAGAAACGGTGAAGGGGTAGAATCTGAGAACGCAAAAACAGAGAGATAGATCCAATCTCGGAGGGGCTCTCGCCCCTCCCAAGCCATGGGAGCCAAGGACCAGAGGGGAAACCCTTCTACCATCTAGGGAGAAGGTCAAGGAAGAAGAAGAAGAAGGGGGCTCTCTCTCCCTTGCTTCCGGTGGCGCCGGAACGCTGCCAGGGGCCATCATCATCATCGCGATCTTCACCAACACCGACGTCATCTTCACCAACATCTCCATCACCTTCCCCCATCTATATTCAGCGGTCCACTCTCCCGCAACCCGCTGTACCCTCTACTTGAACATGGTGCTTTACGCTTCATATTATTTTCCAATGATGTGTTGCCATCCTATGATGTCTGAGTAGATTTTTGTTGTCCTATCGGTGATTGATGAATTGCTATGATTGGTTTGAGTTTTGCATGTTTTATTATTGGTGCTGTCCTATGGTGCCCTCTGTGTCGTGCAAGCATGAGGGATTCCCGCTGTAGGGTGTTGCAATGCGTTCATGATTCGCTTATAGTGGGTTGCGTGAGTGACTGAAACACAAACCCGAGTAAGGGGATTGTTGCGTATGGGATAAAGGGGACTTGATACTTCAATGCTATGGTTGGGTTTTACCTTAATGAATCTTTAGTAGTTGCGGATGCTTGCTAGAGTTCCAATCATAAGTGCATATGATCCAAGTAGAGGAAGTATGTTAGCTTATGCCTCTCCCTCAAATAGAATTGCAATAGTGATTACCGGTCTAGTAACGTAGTCAATTGCTTAGGGACAATTTCACAACTCCTACCACCACTTTTCCACACTCGCTACATTTACTTTATTGCTTCTTTATCTAAACAGCCCCTAGTTTATATTTACATGTTCTTTATTATCTTGCAAACCTATCCAACAACACCTACAAAGTACTTCTAGTTTCATACTTGTTCTAGGTAAAACGAACGTCAAGCGTGCATAGAGTCGTCTCAGTGGCCAATAGGACTTGAGAGAGTATTTGTTATACCTTTAGCTCCTCGTTGGGTTCGACACTCTTACTTATCGAAAGAGGCTACAACTATCCCGTATACTTGCGGGTTATCAAGACCTTTTTCTGGCGCTGTTGCCGGGGAGTCATAGCGTGGGGTGAATATTCTCGTGTGTGCTTGTTTGCTTTATCACTAAGTAATATTTATTTGCTGTTCTAAGTTGTTCTCTATCTTTAGTTATGGATATGGAACGCAAAATACCAAAAAAAATAGGTGTACTTTCTACTCATGGAGATGGGGTAACTCCTAAAACTGTCGATTCTCCTTATGTGAAAGATATTATGTACTACTTTGATAATCCTGAGAAAACCCCATTCAACTTTATAATGGGAGACATGTTGGATCAACGTGAATATTTTAGGGATTATCGCTCGACACAAAAAGGGAAACTATTATGGGACCAATTTATTATGTTGCGTTGGTATGCGCGAGATCTATGCTTGAGATATGATATTACTTGTTGCTCTAGGATGAAGGCTCCACACCTTCCCTTTTCATGCAAATTTAATGATAATGAAACCTTAGCTTCTTATGCTAATGGTATTTATGATTACTATGATGTGGAACAAATAGAAGAATTTGTTGCTTTTAAGGCTGCTTATGAAATTGAATCTTTGTTTGAAAAGTATGAAGCTTTAGATGATGATGTTTATAGGCCTGAAAATCTTGCTATACTTAGATATTGCTATGAAAATTATGAATACAATTACTATATTAATGCATTTATTGAGAAAGTCTCCGCTGTCCAAGAAGAGACTAATATTTTGCAGGAAGCTATGGAAGAAGAAATTGATGAAACTGTGAGCTCATTGGATGAAAAAGATGATGAGGAGAGCGAAGAACAAAAGGAGGAAGAGCGGATTGATCACCCGTGCCCACCTTCTAATGAGAGTAACTCTTCAACTCATACATTGTTTAATTCCCCTTCGTGCTTACCGAAGGATGATTGCTATGATGATTGCTATGATCCCTTGATTCTCTTGAAATATCCCTTTTTGATGATGCTTGCTATGCTTGTGGCCAAGATGCCAATATGAATTATGCTTATGGAGATGAACTTGCTATAGTTCCTTATGTTAAACATGAAATTGTTGCTATTGCACCCACGCATGATAGTCCTATTATCTTTTTGAATTCTCCCTACTACACTATATCGGAGAAGTTTGTGCTTATTAAGGATTATATTGATGGGTTGCCTTTTACCATTGCACATGATGATTTTGATAGATGTAATATGCATGTGCTTGCTGCTCCTACTTGCAATTATTATGAAAGAGGAACTATATCTCCGCCTCTTTATGTTTCCAACATGATAGAATTGCAAGAAACTGTTTATACTATGCATTGGCCTTTACTATGTGTGCATGAATTGTTCTTTTATGACATGCCGATGCATAGAAAGAGAGTTAGACTTCGTTGTTGCATGATATATATTACTTTGTGCTCACTACTAAATTACAAATCATTGTTAATTAAAATTGGCTTTGATATACCCTGGGATCCGGGTGGATTCATTACTTGAGCACTAAATGCCTAGCTTAATGGCTTTAAAGAAAGCGCTGCCAGGGAGACAACCCGGAAGTTTTAGAGAGTCATTTATTTCTGTTGAGTGCTTTTATATAGTTTTAAAACAAAAACAATAAAGAGGGGAACCTAAAACTTTTGAAAAAGGGAAGTGAAAGTGAGAGAGACAAGCATTGTTGAACTGGGAGAGCTCCTTGAACTTTGTTCATGCTCACGGAAACTTTGTGAATCTTAATTACAGAAACTTTTCATCAAAAATAATTATCCCCTTGTATAATTCCATTGTGTTATAAAAATAATGTGCCAAGGTTTGCCTTTAGGATGTTTACAATGCTTGTTGGTTTGTACGGTGCAGGACAGAAACTTTGGCTGTAGTGCGCGATTTTACATTTTTATCTGGAACGTCAAACAGTTCTGATTCCTTTTGAACTGTATTTCTATACAACTTGTTTATTTTTCCTAATTTTGGTAGAATTTTTGGGGTACCAAAAGTATGGTGGATGTTCAGATTGCTACAGACTTTTCTGTTTTTGACAGATTCTGTTTTTGATGCATAGTTTGCTTGTTTTGATGAATCTATCAATTTATATTAGTGGATTAAGCCATGGAAAATTTATATTACAGTAGACACAATGCAAAAATAAAATATGAATTGGTTTGCAACAGTACTTAGAGTGGTGATTTGCTTTATTATACTAACGGATCTTACCGAGTTTTCTGTTGAAGTTTTGTGTGGATGAAGTGTCTAATCGAGGATGTCTCGATATGAGGAAAAGAAAGAGAGGCAAGAGCTCAAGCTTGGGGATGCCCGAGGCACCCCAAGTAAATATTCAAGGAGACTCAAGCGTCTAAGCTTGGGGATGCCCCGGAAGGCATCCCCTCTTTCTTCAACAAGTATCGGTATGTTTTCGAATTCGTTTCGTTCATGCATTATGTGCAAGTCTTGGAGCGTCTTTTGCATTTAGTTTTCACTTTTCTTTTATGCACCATGCTGGTATGAGATAGTCCTTGGTTGATTTATAGAATGCTCATTGCACTTCACTTAAATCTTTTGAGTATGGCTTTATAGAATGCTTCATGTGCTTCACTTATATCATTTGAAGTTTGGATTGCCTGTTTCTCTTCACATAGAAAACCGCCATTTGTAGAATGCTCTTTTGCTTCACTTATATTTGTTAGAGCGTGGGCATATCTTTTGTAGAAAGAATTAAACTCTCTTGCTTCACTTATATCTATTTAGAGAGATGACAGGAATTGGTCATTCACATGGTTAGTCATAAAATCCTACATAAACTTGTAGATCGCTGAATATGATATGTTTGATTCCTTGCAATAGTTTTGCGATATAAAGATGGTGATATTAGAGTCATGCTAGTGGGTGGTTGTGGATTGTAGAGACACTTGTGTTGAGGTTTGCAAGTCCCGTAGCATGCACGTATGGTAACCGTTGTGTGACAAATTTGAAGCATGGGGTGTTTCTTTGATTGTCTTCCTTATGAGTGGCGGTCGGGGACGAGCGATGGTCTTTTCCTACCAATCTATCCCCCTAGGGGCATGCGTAGTAGTACTTTGCTTCGAGGGCTAATAAACTTTTGCAATAAGTATATGAGTTCTTTATGACTAATGTGAGTCCATGGATTATACGCACTTTTACCTTTCCATCATTCCTAGCCTCTTCGGTACCGTGCATTGTCCTTTCTCACCTCGAGAGTTGGTGCAAACTTCGCCGGTGCATCCAAACCCCGTGATATGATACGCTCTATCACACATAAGCCTCATTATATCTTCCTCAAAACAGCCACCATACCTACCTATTATGGCATTTCCATAGCCATTCCGAGATATATTGCCATGCAACTTCCATCATCATCATATACATGACTTGAGCATTCATTGTCATATTGCTTTGCATGATCGTAAGATAGTAGCATGATGTTTTCATGGCTTGTCCATTTTTTGATGTCATTGGTATGCTAGATCATTGCACATCCCGGTACACCGCCGGAAGCATTCATATAGAGTCATATCTTTGTTCTAGTATCGAGTTGTAATATTGAGTTGTAAGTAAATAAAACTGTGATGATCATCGTTATAGAGGATTGCCCCATAAAAAAAGAAGAAAAAAAGGGAAAGGCCAGAGAAGCCAAAATAAAAAGGGGGCCAAAGAAGCCCACCCAAAAAGAAAAGAAAAAAAAGAAAAAAAAGAATAGGGGCAATGTTACTATCCTTTTTCCACACTTGTGCTTCAAAGTAGCACCATGTTCTTCATATAGATTGTCTCCTATGTTGTCACTTTCATATACTAGTGGGATTTTCATTATAGAACATGGCTTGTATATTCCAACGATGGGCTTCCTCAAATGCCCTAGGTCTTCATGAGCAAGGAAGTTGGATGCACACCCACTTAGTTTCTTTTGTTGAGCTTTCATACACTTATAGCTCTTAGTGAATCCGTTGCATGGCAATCCCTACTCCTCGCATTGACATCAATTGATGGGCATCTACATAGCCTGTTGATTAGCCGCGTCGATGTGAGACTTTCTCCTTTTTTGTCTTCTCCACATAACCTGCATCATTATATTCTATTCCACCTATACTGCTATATCCATGGCTTGCGCTCATGTATTGCGTGAGGGTTGAAAAAGCTGAAGCGCGTTAAAAAGTATGAACCAATTGCTCGGCTTGTCATCGGGGTTGTGCATGATGGGGACATTTTGTGTGACGAAAATGAAGCATGGCCAAACTATATGATTTTGTAGGGATAAGCTTGCTTTGGCCATGTTGTTTTGAAAAGACATGATTACTTTATTGGTACGCTCGAAGTATTATTGTTTTTATGTCAAATGATAGACTATTGCTTTGAATCACTCGTGTCTTAATATTCATGCCATGATTAGACATATGATCAAGATTATGCTAGGTAGCATTCCACATCAAAAATTATCTTTTTTATCATTTACCTACTCGAGGACGAGCATGAATTAAGCTTGGGGATGCTGATATGTCTCCGTCGTATCTATAATTTTTGATTGTTCCATGCCAATATTATTCAACTTTTATATACTTTTGGCAACTTTTTATACTATTTTTTGGGACTAACATATTGATCCAGTGCCCAGTGCCAGTTCCTGTCTGTTGCATGTTTTTTGTTTCGCAGAAACCCAATATTAAACAGAGTCCAAAAGGGATAAAAACGGACGGAGAATTATTTTGGAATATTTATGATTTTTGGGAAGTAAAATCAACACGAGACGGTGCCCGAGGGGGCCAGGAGATAGGGGGTGCGCCCCAGGGAGGCAGGCGTGCCCTGGACTCTCCTGCCCCCCCCCCCCCGTAAGGCGGTTGGCGCTCTTATTTTACCGCAAGAAAGCTAATTTTATAAGAAACATCTGGGCAAAAGATTCACCTCAATCGGAGTTACGGATATCCGGATATTAAAGAAACGATGAAGGGGTAGAATCTTAGAACGCAGAAACAAAGAGATTGATCCAATCTCGGAGGGGCTCTCGCCCCTCCCAAGCCATGGGAGTCAAGAACCAGAGGGTAAACCCTTCTCCCATATAGGGAGAAGGTCAAGTAAGAAGAAGAAGAAGGGGGGCTCTCTCTCCCTTGCTTCCGGTGGTGCCGGAACGCTGCCGAGGGCCATCATCATCACTGCGATCTTCACCAACACCACCGTCATCTTCACCAACATCTCCATCACCTTCCCCGATCTATATTTAGCGGCCCACTCTCTCGCAACCCGCTGTACCCTCTACTTGAACATGGTGCTTTATGCATCATATTATTTTCCAATGATGTGTTGCCATCCTATGATGTCTGAGTAGATTTTCGTTGTCCTATCGGTGATTGATGAATTGCTATGATTGGTTTGAGTTGCATGTTTTATTATTGGTGCTGTCCTATGGTTCCCTCCGTGTCGCGCAAGCGTGAGGGATTCCCGCTGTAGGGTGTTGCAATGCGTTCATGATTCGCTTATAGTGGGTTGCGTGAGTGACTGAATAACAAAGCCGAGTAAGGGGATTGTTGCGTATGGGATAAAGGGGACTTGATACTTTAATGCTATGGTTGGGTTTTACCTTAATGAATCTTTAGTAGTTGCGGATGCTTGCTAGAGTTCCAATCATAAGTGCATATGATCCAAGTAGAGAAAGTATGTTAGCTTATGCCTCTCCCTCAAATAGAATTGCAATAGTGATTACCGGTCTAGTAACGTAGTCAATTGCTTAGGGACAATTTCACAACTCCTACCACCACTTTTACACACTCGCTATATTTACTTTATTGCTTCTTTATCTAAACAGTCTCTAGTTTATATTTACGTGTTCTTTATTATCTTGCAAACCTATCCAACAACACCTACAAAGTACTTCTAGTTTCATACTTGTTCTAGGTAAAGTGAATGTCAAGCGTGCGTAGAGTTGTATCAGTGGCCGATAGGACTTGAGAGAGTATTTGTTCTACCTTTAGCTCCTCGTTGGTTTCGACACTCTTACTTATCGAAAGAGGCTACAACTAACCCGTATACTTGCGGGTTATCAGCGTGAGCCTTGCATCTTATCGCCAGGCTAGTGCCCCGCCTTCCGCCACCCTCGACCATCGTTGGGGCGTCCGGAAACAGGACGAGACCAAGGGGCAAGGGGACGCTAGTAGTGACCTCAGGCCCTCTCCCGGGGGGGGGGGAAGGCTCGTCGGCGCCTGCCCCGACAAAGGACCTACCTCCGTGCGGCGCCTTGCTCCATGCGGCACAAGGGAGAACCTGGCTCCGGGTCCCTCCCGCGCAGCCCCCAGTGCGCCTCTCCCACTAGGGACGAAACCACCGCCCTGGGGTCTCCGACTGCCGTAGCGGTCTGGTTCACCTGCAACCCATGGTTAGTGTACGCTTGCTCCCGAAATATCATCCGAACCACGCCGTCATCGTTGCTGAAGGGGTTGGCGTAGTCTTCGGGCAACCCGTTGGAGGCCCCTGCTTCAGGTGTTCCACTGATCCATCTTGCCCCGAGAAACAAGTTTGGGTACTCCCCTGGCATGTACTCTAGGTTCACGATGCAGGGCACATAGGCATCTGCGTTTGCTCCGTCGAAGCCATCGCCTGGGTGCCCCACGCCTTGAGCCACCAATCATGACGCCTAGCCGTGGTGAGCACAGGGAAGCACCCCAGCGCGTCCTCGTGGTAGGATACTAGTACTCGCCCCTCTGGATGATGGCACTATCGTGGCAGGACGAGCTGCGTCGGGGTCTATGCTAGTGTCGTTGGGTCCCCCTGGCGCCCCAGGGGGTGCGCGAGCTCGCCAGGTCCTCGCGCGTGCGTCTGCCACAGCCTGTGGCGTGGGCAAGGAGCAGAAGGGCGGGCGTACCTCTGTAAGGAGTGTCCAGCAGTTCGGCGATGCGCTCTAGCAGTGCGTCGCGTCCGCTCTCCGCCAGCCTGCACCGTAGCAGCTCCCACGCCATGATGAGCGTGGCCCGCATGTTCCCCTACTCCCGTCGGGTGTGCAGTGCCATTGCCGCGGCATAACTTGAAGATGGCGCGGCGGCGCACGTGCACCGTGATGCGAGGGAGGAGGCGGCTGGTCCATGCCGCCCGCATCCGGCGGTGTTGGGCAGTGTGCGAGCCGCTTGGAGCGCAGAGTTGAGGTCTTCTTGAGCGGACGATGCCGCTCAGGCGGGCCAGGAAGCCCAGCGGATGGCACGAGTCGCCTGATCACCAGCCATCGGGATAGTAGCGCGATGGTGAGGCGATCGACGGAAGAGAGAGTTCGGCGCACCACTACCTGGGGCGCCAAATGTTGGATTTCGGGTTCCACAGACCCTAGAGAGGTTCGAACTCCGGGGTGTGCATGATAACACTCTCTCTCTAGAGCGCTCTCTCAATGATCCCATGGCCTGGCTCGACAAACTCAAAGAACAATGGACGCGGGGGTTTATACTAGTTTGGGCCACCGTGTGGTGTAATACCCTAGTCAAGTGTGTGGTGGTTTATTGCCTCTTGAGGGCTGAGGATGAACTAGTATAGTGGATGAACAGCCTCCGGAGGGGAGGTGTTCTTGGGCTCGATGAGCTGGTGAGGGCTCGGATGGAATAGATCTAGTCCAAGATCAGTCCCCCTCTCATGTGGTGGCTAGGTCCTATTTATAGCGGCCTTGGTCCTATTCCCAAATCTAAGCGGGAAGGGATCCCACAATGGCCAAGTTTGAAGAGGGACAACTAGTACAAGTTATCCTGACAAAAGTAGTCTTCGCCTGCCAAAGGCTCTGGTGATGACGCCGCCCTGGGCTCCACGATGACCTCCGTCCTGCCGTCCTGCTGGTCCTTGGTCTTGTTGCACCGATATGGAAACCTTTGCTTGATTCCTCACGACTCTGCACCTGGGCCTGCTCCCTTAGCACCAAAGGGGAAAACTGGTACACTGCGCCCACTCGCGCCCGCCTGGCCTTGGTCGTCATGGTTCACGTCACGTGAACCCCGCGAGGTGCACCATGCATGGATATCTCCGCTCCTCGGGAGCCAGCCTAGTGAGGCTGCCCCCAGGGAGGTCTTGCCGTCATCCGCCTCGCGAGGCTTGGCCCCTCGTGAGGGTCTTGAGTTGTTGTTGTCGATGTTGAGCCGTACCAGGCCGTCGATGGAGCCACATCATGGGCCGCAAGCAGGCAAGTCTGGGTACCCCCGTTCCCAGGACGCCGACAACCATTAGGCTCAATTCTTCATTGAAGACTTGTTTCTCACTTCATGACATAGGACCATCACATGAAGCTTAGTAAGCACCACTAGACTTGTTGTGAAGATCTTCCTTATCCTTGTGTGACATCTCACGAGCAACGATTCTACCAATGACTTTCGTTGGCTTCAAGTCTTTGTAATTGGGCATCATTTGGATCAATGTGCACACGGTATCATACTTTCCATCCAAGGCTCTTAGGTTCTTCTTGATGATGAATTTGACAGTCATCTCTTCACTTCCTAAACCGGCAATCTCATTTGTAATGAGAGCAAGCATAGAGTACATTTCAGTGACTCACCATACTTCATTTTGAACTTGTCAAGTTGACTTTTAAGCACATCCAATTTGGATTCCTTGACGGACTCGGTACCTTCGTGCATACCAACCAAAGTATCCCAAATTTCCTTTGCATTCTCAAGACGGCTGATTTTTTTTTGAATTCTTCGGGGCACAATCCGTTGAAGAGGATATCGCAAGCTTGAGCATTGTATTGCAGCATCTTCAATTCTTCCCCGATTGCTTCACGATTCGGTTCTCTTCCATCTTCGAAGAATTGACCTTGCAAACCAATACACACAATAGCCCAAACAACGGGGTTATGTCCAAGAATATGCATTTTCATATTATGCTTCCAACTAGCAAAGTTAGTACCATCAAAGTAAGGACCTCTATGGTGGTAATTTCCCTCGCTAGACACCATACTCTCCTAGGTTGTGAAACCAAGGCTATGATCACCAAAGCTATGGAAATCAAGGCAAATCGAGACCAAAGATCTGATACCACTTGTAGGGTCGAAAGTAGGTCTAGAGGGGGTGGGGGGTGATTAGACTACTTGACCAAATGAAAATCAAGCCTTTTCCCAATTTTAAGTCTTGGCAGATTTTAGCAACTTAGCACAAGTCAAGCAATCAACCTACACATGCAATTCTAAGAGTATAGCAGCGAAATGTAAACATTGCATATGAAGGTAAAGGGAGGGGTTTGGAAAGGCAAACGCAATGTAGACACAAAGATTTTTGGCGTGGTTCCGATAGGTGGTGCCATCGTACATCCACGTTGATGGATTCTTCAACCCGCGAAGGGTAATGGTTGCACCAGTCCACGGAGGGCTCCACCCATGAAGGGTCCATGAAGAAGCAACCTTGTCTGTCCCACCATGGCAATCGCCCATGAAGGACTTGCCTCACTCAGGTAGATCTTCACGAAGTAGGCGATCTCCTTGTCCTTACAAACTCCTTTGTTCAACTCCACAATCTTGACGGAGGCTCCCAAGTGACACCTAACCAATCTAGGAGACACCACTCTCCAAAAGGTAATAGATGGTGTGTTGATGATGAACTCCTTGCTCTTGTGCTTCAAATGATAGTCTCCCCAACACTCAACTCTCTCTCATAGATTTGGCTATGGTGGAAAGATGATTTGAGTGGAAAGCAACTTGGGGAAGGCTAGAGAACAAGATTCTTGTGGTTGGATGCTACGTCTTGATCTTGCGTTGGTTTTCCTCGAAGAGGAGAGGGTGATGCAGCAATAGTAGCGTAAGTATTTCCCTCAGTTTTTGAGAACCAAGGTATCAATCCAGTAGGAAGCTCCTCAAAAGTCCCACGCACCTACACAAACAAACAAAGAACTCGCAACCAACGCAATAAAGGGGTTGTCAATCCCTTCATGGCCACTTGCGAAAGTGAGATCTAATAAAGATAGTAAGATAAGATAAATATATTTTTGGTATTTTATAATATAGATGCAAAAAGTAAAGATGCAAATAAAAGTAGATTGGAAGCACATATGATAAGAGATAGACCCGGGGGCCATAGGTTTCACAAGTGGCTTCTCTCAAGATAGCATATGTATTACGGTGGGTGAACAAATTACTGTCGAGCAATTGATAGAAAAGTGCCTAGTTATGAGATTATCTAGGCATGATCATGTATATAGGCATCACGTCCATAACAAGTAGACCGACTCCTGCCTACATCTACTACTATTACTCCACACATCGACCGACTCCTGCCTGCATCTAGAGTATTAAGTTCATAAGAACAGAGTAACGCATTAAGCAAGATGACATGATGTAGAGGGATAAACTCAAGCAATACGATATAAACCCCATGTTGTTATCCTCGATGGCAACAATACAATACGTGCCTTGCAACCCTTTCTGTCACTGGGTAAGGACACCTCAAGATTGAACCCAAAGCTAAGCACTTCTCCCATGGCAAGAAAGATCAATCTAGTAGGCCAAACCAAACTGATAATTCGAAGAGACTTGCAAAGATAACTCAATCATACATAAAATAATTCAGAGAAGATTCAAATATTATTCATACATAAACTTGAGCATAAACCCACAATTCATCGGATCTCGACAAACACACCGCAAAAAGAGTTTACATCGAATATGTCTCCACAAGAGAGGGGGAGAACATTGTATTGAGATCTAAAAAGAGAGAAGAAGCCATCTAGCTAATAACTATGGACCCATAGGTCTGTGGTAAACTACTCACAACTCATCGGAGGGGCAAGGATTTTGATGTAGAAGCCCTCGGTGGTTGATTCCCCCTCCGGCATAGTACAGGCGAAGGCTCCAAGATGAGATCTCGCGGATATAGAAGGTTACGGTGGTGGAAATTGTGTTTTGTCTGCGCCCTGGATGTTTTCGGGGTACGTAGGTATATACAGGAGGAAGAAGTACGTCGGTGGCCGCACGAGGGGCCCACGAGACAGGGGGCGCGCCCTATAGGGGGGCGCCCTCCTATCTCGTGGGAGCCTTGGCTGCTTCTTGACTTGCAATCTAAGTCCTCTGGATCACGTTCGTTCAAAAAATCACGCTCCCGAAGGTTTCATTCCGTTTGGACTCCGTTTGATATTCCTTTTCTTTGAAATACTGAAATAGGCAAAAAAACAGCAATATGGGCTGGGCCTTCGGTTAGTAGGTTGGTCCCAAAAATGATTTAAATGTGTAAAATAAAGCCCATAAACATCCAAAAGGGGTAATATAATTGCATGGAACAATCAAAAATTATAGATATGTTGGAGACGTATCAAGCATCCCCAAGCTTAATTCCTGCTCGTCCTCGAGTCAGTAAATGATAAAAGAGAATTTTGATGTGGAATGCTACCTAGCATAACTCTCAATGTAATTTTCTTTATTGTGGCATGAATGTTCTTATCCAAATGATACAAAATAAAAGTTCATATTAACACGAAAATGGTGATACTTAAAGCATACTAATCAAAGTAATCATATCTTCTCAAAATAACATGGCCAAAGAAAGTTATCCCTACAAAATCATATAGTCTGGCTGTTGCTCTATCTTCATCACACAAAGTATTTAATCATGCACAACCCCGATGACAAGCCAAGCAATTGTTTCATACTTTAATAATCTCAAACTTTTTCAACTTTCACGCAATACATGAGCGTGAGCCATGGACATAGCACTATATGTGGAATAGAATGGTGGTTGTGGAGAAGACAAAAAGGAGAAGATAGTCTCACATGAACTAGGTGTATCAACGGGCTATGGATATGCCCATTGATAGATATAAATGTGAGTGAGTAGGGATTGCCATGCAATGGATGCACTAGAGCTATAAATATAGGAAAGCTCAACCAAAGAAACTAAGTGGGTGTGCATCCAACTTGCTTGCTCATGAAGACCTAGGGCATTTTTGAGGAAGCCCATCATTGGAATATACAAGCCAAGTTCTATAATGAAAATTTTCCCACTAGTATATGAAAGTGACAACATATGAGACTCTCTATCATGAAGATCATGGTGCTATTTCGAAGCACAAGTGTGGAAAAAGAGATAGTAGCATTGTCCCTTCTCTCTTTTTCTCTCATTTTTTTCTTCTCTTTTTTTTCTTTCTTTCTTTTTTTCTTTGGCCTTCTCTTTTTTTTGGCCTTTCTCTTTTTTTTTCTTTTTTGTTCTTTTCTTTTTGTAAAGTCCGAAGTCTCATCCCGACTTGTGGGGGAATCATAGTCTTCATCATCCTTTCCTCACTAGGACAATGCTCTAATAATGAAGATCATCACACTTTTATGGATTTACAACTCAAGAATTACAACTCAAAGCTAGGACAAGATATGACTCTGTATGAACGCCTCCGGTGGTGTACTGGGATATGCAATGAATCAAGAGCGACATGTATGAAAATTATGAAGGTGGCCTTGCCACAAATACAATGTCAACTACATGATCATGCAAAGAGCAATATGACAAAAGTAATGTGTGTCATATGAACAAAACGGTGGAAAGTTGCATGGCAATATATCTCGGAATGGCTATGGAAATGCCATAATAGGTAGGTATGGTGGCTGTTTTGAGGAAGGTATATGGTAGGTGTATGGTCCCGGCAAAAGTTGCGCGGCACAAGAAAGGCTAGCAATGATGGAAGCGTGAAAGGGTGCGTATAATCCATGGACTCCACATTAGTCAAAAGAACTCATGTACTTGTTGCAAAAATCTATAAGTCATCAAAAACCAAAGCACTATGCGCATGCTCCGAGGGGGATAGATTGGTAGGAAAAGACCATCGCTCGTCCCCGACCGCCACTCATAAGGAAGACAATAAACAAATAAAATTGTGCTCCAACTTCATCACAAAGCGGTTCACCATACGTGCATGCTACGGGAATCACAAACATCAACACAAGCATTCTTTATATTCATAATCACCCAACTAGCATGACTTTAATATCACTACCTCCATATCTCAAAACAATTATCAAGCATCATATTGATCATAGCATCCAATTCTTTTCTATGATAGTTTTTATTATACCCAACTTGGATGCTCATCATTCTAAGACCAACTTTAAAACCATAGAAAATACCATTCTGTTCTAAAAGACTCTCAAAAAGATATAAGTGAAGCATGAGAGACTAGCAATTTCTTCAAAATTAAGACACCACCGTGCTCTAAAAGATATAAGTGAAGAACTAGAGCAAAAACTTTCAAGCTCAAAAGATATAAGTGAAGCACATAGAGTATTCTAGCAAATTCTAATCAAATAGGCTTCTCCCAAAAAGGTGTGTACAGCAAGGGTGATTGTGTTAAACTAAAAATCAAATACTAATATAATACACGACGCTCCAAGCAAAACACATATCATGTGGCGAATAAAAATATAGCTCCAAGTAAAGTTACCAATGAACGAAGACGAAAGAGGGGATGCCTTCCCGGGGCATCCCCAAGCTTAGGCTTTTGGCTATTCTTGAATATCTTGGGGTGCCTTGGTAATCCCCAAGCTTAGGCTCTTGCCACCCTTTATTCCATAGTCCATACAAGCTTTACCCAAAACTTGAAAACTTCACAACACAAAACTCAACAGAAATCTTATAATCTCCGTTAGTGAAAGAAAACAAAACCACTACATAAGGTACTGTAATGAACTTATTCTTTATTTATTTTGGTGTTAAACCTACTGTATTCCAACTTCTCTATGGTTTATAAATTATTTTACTAGCCATAGATGCATCAAAATAAGCAAACAACACACGAAAAACAGAATCTGTCAAAAAACAGAAGTGTCTGTAGCAATCTGTAACTAACGCAAACTTCTGGAACTCTAAAAATCCTACCAAAATAGGAAGTCCTGTAAAATTTGTTTATTGAACATAAGCAAAAAGAATCAACGCAAAAGCACGTTCCTGTGATTTAACAAAATTATATTCGTGCGTGCAAAGTTTCTGTTTTTCAGCAGAATCAAACCAACTATCATCATAGGTTATCCTATAGGTTCTACTTGGCACAAACACCAATTAAAAGATAAAAACACATATAAACAGGAGGAAGATGCAAGATTTATTACTAAACAGGAGCAAAAACAAAAAAACATAAAGAAAATTGGGTTGCCTCCCAACTAGCGCTATCGTTTAACGCCCCTAGATAGGCATAAAAGCAAAGATAGATCTAACGAGTGCCATCTTTGGCACTAAATTCAGAAGTAGCCCGCATAATAGATTCATAAGGTAATTTGACTTTATTTATTGGAAAGTGCTCCATGCCTTTCTTTAATGAAAATAGGAAACTAATATTCCCTTCCTTCATATCAATAATCGCGCCAATCGTTCTAAGGAAAGGTCTACCAAGAATAATAGGGCAAGAAAGATTGCAATCTATATCAAGAACGATAAAATCCACGGGCACCAAATTTCTATTCGCAACAATGAGAAAATCATTGATCCTTACCATTGGCTTTTTAATGGTGGAATCCTCAAGGTGCAAATTTAAAGAGCAATCATCAAGATCATGGAAACCTAGAATATCACATAAAGTTTTCGGAATCGTGGAAACACTAGCACCCAAATCACACAAAGCAAAACACTCATGATCTTTAATTCTAATCTTTATAGTAGGTTCCCACTAATCATTAAGTTTTCTAGGTATAGAAACTTCCAAATTATGTTTTTCATCATAAGATTGCATCAAGGCATCAATGATATGTTTGGTAAAAGCTTTGTTTTGACTATAAGCATGAGGAGAATTAACAACGGATTGCAACAAGGAAATACAACCTTTTAAAGAAAAATTATCATAATCAAATTCCTTGAAATTCGAGATAGTAGGTTCATTGTTATTTGAAGTTGTGGCTTCTCCAATCCCACTTTTACAATATTTAGCATCAAGATCTAAAAACTCTGTATTCTTGGGACGCCTTCTAGGCAAAGTTGATTCATCATCAGTCCCATAATCATCAAAATTCATATTACAAAACATAGATCTAATAGGAGACGCATCAATAACTTTAAGATCCTCAACATTATTTTCATGGAAACTAGAAGAACACACTTTTATAAAGCTATCTTTTTTAGCATGCAATCTAGCGGTTCTTTCCTTGCACTCATCAATGGAAATTCTCATTGCCTTGAGAGACTCATTGATATCATGCTTAGGAGGAGAAGATCTAAGTTTAAGAGAATCAACATCAAGCGAAAGTCTATCAACGTTCCTAGCCAAATCATCAACTTTGAGCAATTTTTCTTCAAGCAAAGCATTAAAATTCTTTTGAGAAATCATAAATTCTTTCACACTATTCTCAAAATCAGAGGGCATCTTATTGAAATTACCATAAGAATTATTGTAGGAATTTCCATAATTATCAGAGGAATTACTAGGGAACGGTCTAGCATTGAAGTTTCCTCTATAAGCATTGTTTCCAAAACTATTCCTACCAACAAAATTCACATCCATAGATTCATCACTATTCTCAATCAAAGAAGACAAAGGCATATAGTTGGGATCGAGAGGAGTATTTTTAGTAGCAAACATCTTCATAAGTTCATCCATCTTTCCACTCAAAACATTGATTTCTTCTATAGCATGCACTTTTTTACTAGAAGATCTTTCGGTGTGCCACTGAGAATAATTAGCCATAATATTATCAAAAAGTTTTGTAGCATCTCCTAGCGTGATTTCCATAAACGTGCCTCCAGCGGCCGAATCTAAGAGATTTCTAGAAGCAAAGTTCCAACCGGCATAAAAAATTTGTATGATCATCCATAAATTCAAACCATGAGTAGGGCAATTGTGAAGCATCAATTTCATTCTTTCCCAAGATTGGGCAACATGCTCATGATCAAGTTGTTTAAAATTCATGATATCGTTCCTAAAAGTGATAATCTTAGCGGGAGGAAAATACTTAGAGATAAAGCATCTTTGCACTTGTTCCAAGAATCAATACTATTTTTAGGCAAAGATGAAAACCAAACTTTAGCACGATCTCTAAGTGAAAACAGAAATAACTTCAATTTGACAATATTGTTATCCGTATCTTTCTTCTTTTGCATATCACACAAATCAACAAAGTTGTTTAGATGAGTAGCAGCATCTTCACTAGAAAGGCCGGCGAATTGATCTTTCATAACAAGATTCAGCAAAGCAGTATTGATTTCACAAGACTCAACATCATTAAGAGGAGCAATCGGAGTACTAAGAAAATCATTGTTATTGGTATTCGAGAAATCACACAATTTGGTATTATCTTGCGCCATGGCAACAAGTAATCCAACACACAAGCAAACATAAAAAGGCAAGCAAAAAGAGAGGAGGAGATTGGGAAAGAGAGGGCGAATAAAACGGCAAGGGTGAAGTGGGGGAGAGGAAAACGAGAGGCAAATGGCAAATAATGTAAATGCGAGGGAGATGGGTTTGTGATGGGTACTTGGTATGTCTTGACTCGAGCGAAGACCTCCCCGGCAACGGCGCCAGAAATCCTTCTTGCTATGTCTTGAGCTAGCGTTGGTTTTCCTCGAAGAGGATAGGGTGATGCAGCAATAGTAGCGTAAGTATTTCCCTCAGTTTTTGAGAACCAAGGTATCAATCAAGTAGGAGGATCCTCAAAAGTCCCACGCACCTACACAAACAAACAAAGAACTCGCAACCAACGGAATAAAGGGGTTGTCAATCCCTTCATGGCCACTTGCAAAAGTGAGATCTAATAAAGATAGTAAGATAAGACTAATATATTTTTGGTATTTTATAATATAGATGCAAAAAGTAAAGATGCAAATAAGAGTAGATTGGAAGCAAATATGATAAGAGATAGACCCGGGGGCCATAGGTTTCACTAGTGGCTTCTCTCAAGATAGCATAAGTATTACGGTGGGTGAACAAATTATTGTCGAGCAATTGATAGAAAAGCAAATAATTATGAGATTATCTAGGCATGATCATGTATATAGGCATCACGTCCATGACAAGTAGACCGACTCCTGCCTACATCTACTACTATTACTCCACACATCGACCAACTCCTGCCTGCATCTAGAGTATTAAGTTCATAAGAACAGAGTAATGCATTAAGCAAGATGACATGATGTAGAGGAATAAACTCAAGCAATATGATATAAACCCCATCTTGTTATCCTTGGTGGCAACAATACAATACGTGCCTTGCTGCCCCTTCTGTCACTAGGAAAGGACACCGCAAGATTGAACCCAAAGCTAAGCACTTCTCCCATGGCAAGAAAGATCAATCTAGTAGGCCAAACCAAACTGATAATTCGAAGAGACTTTTAAAGATAACTCAATCATACATAAAAGAATTCAGAGAAGATTCAAATATTATTCATAGATAAACTTGATCATAAACCCACAATTCAACGGATCTCGACAAACACACCGCAAAAAGAGTTTACATCGAATAGATCTCGACAAGAGAGGGGCAGAACATTGTATTGAGATCTAAAAAGAGAGAAGAAGCCATGTAGCTAATAACTATGGACCCGTAGGTCTGTGGTTAACTACTCACAACTCATCGGAGGGCCAAGGATGTTGATGTAGAAGCCCTCCGTGGTCGATTCCCCCTCCGGCAGAGTGTCGGCGAAGGATCCAAGATGAGATCTCGCGGATACAGAAGGTTACGGTGGTGGAAATTGTGTTTCGGCTGCCCCCTGGATGTTTTTGGACTCCGTTTGATATTCCTTTTCTTCGAAATACTGAAATAGGCAAAAAAACAGTAATATGGGCTGGGCCTCCGGTTAGTAGGTTAGTCCCAAAAATGATATAAATGTGTAAAATAAAGCCCATAAACATCCAAAAAGGGTAATATAATAGCATGGAACAATAAAAAATTATAGATACGTTGGAGACGTATCATTGGACTGGAATGTCTTTGTCTCAACACATGAGTAGGTGGTTCTTTCTCAGAAAATGAGTAGTGGAAGTGTAGGCACATTCTGATGGCTCTCGTTTGAATAGAGAAGGGGGTGGAGGGGTGTATATAGCCTCCACACAAAATCTATCCATTACACACATTTGACCCAACTCGGTCGGATCGAATAGGTGAACTCGGTGAGACCGATTCAGAATGTGAACGTTTGGATTCTCGGTGGGACCGACAAGATCAACTCAGTGGGACCAACAAGATCAACTTGGTGGGACTGATATGCTAGGGTTAGGGCAAAACCTCATCTCGGTGTGACCGATTGCATGAACTTGGTGGGACCGATTTCAGCAATGAGCAAATAGAGAGTTGGTCAGGCAAACTCAATGGGACCGATCGCTCCTTTCGGTGATACCGAAACATTACTAAAGGGAAACAAAGAGTTTGCATTGCGAACTCGCTGGGATCGATTCCTCATTTTGGTGAGACCGAAACTTTACGAAGGGAAACAGAGAGTTTGCAATCCCATCTTGGTGAGACCGAAACCCCTATCGGTGAGACCGAACTGATTATGGTTTCTGGCTATGGCTATGTCAAAAGAACTCGGTGGCACCAGATGGATCAAATCAGTGGGGCCGAGTTTGACTTTAGGTTTAGGACATATTTGGATATCATAAAATGGTTGAGGGCTTTGGAGCATATCACTAAGCATTTTGAGCAAGCAGACTACTAAGCAACACCACATCCCCTTTTAACAGTATTGGCTTTTCCTATGGACTTAATGTGATCTTGGATCACTAAAATAGAAATGAAGAGTCTTGAGCTTTTGCCAATATTTGTCCTTAGCATTTTGAGGGGTCCACATATCTAGTCCATGCCATGCCAATCATTGAACTTTCTGAAATATACAACTTGAATGGATATTTGTTCAATGTGCTATATGTTGTTCTAAATTACCAAAACCACCCAGGGATTAGTTGCACTTTCAATCTCCTCCTTTTTTGTAATTGACGACAACATATAGATCAAAGCTTCGACAAATGATAATATGAATGAAATATATCGTCGATTTCAGAAGTATGTGATAAGTAAGAGCTCCCCCTAAATTTGTGCATTATTTAAAATTTGCTTTTGAATGCAAATGCACAATTGATTAGGATCATGGGTTACTCTTCCATGTCACATATATCTTGCTGGAGCACTCAAAATGATAGAAAATAAATAGCATGCACTCATCACCAAGGCAAACATGATTGATCAAACATAAGTAATAAGATATCAACATTCAAGCACACACATTAAAGCATAATATGATCAAACACATGATCATAAGAGTATCTCACACACAAGCACAAAATATTGTAGCAACCAAATGAACAAAAACAAGTAGCAAGAGAGGAAAATAAAAGCAAAACACACACACACACACACACACACACACACACTCTCTCTCTCTCTCTCAGCCTATGATCTATACACTTTCTCCCCCTTTGGCAACAAGTTACCAAAAAGCTTGAAAATGCATAGTGCTATGCGGCACTCTAAGCACAATCTCCGAGAGCTTCGGTGTGCGAAGATGGCGTGGATAGGACAGCATCTGCAAAAACTTCTGTTGAAGTCTGGGGAACTGGAGGAGTTGCAACTGGAGGGGCAACTGGGGCAGTGGCTACAGGTGCTGAGGTTGTAGCTCTTGTGTCATTGACTGGCAGAGCTGCAGACCTATGTGCTCTAGGAACTCTCTGATATGCCTCTGTGGTAGTTCTTCGTCTCCTGTCATCTGCTTCTTCTTGAAGTTGCTTAACTGCGGTCTGAATCTCTGTGACCTTCAAGTCTAGATCATAAAATTTTGTTTCAATGATCCTATCAAGACTCTCTTGATTTTCAGTCAGGGTGGCTAGTCCTTTCTCAATTCTCAGTGTTGCCTCAAGCAGATAGCTGAGTTGATCCTGCTTGCTCTTGAGATTCACAGCTGATACATCTAGCATCTTGGAATTCTTTGTTGCTTGTGCCTTCTCTCTCTTCTCCTGAGCCTATACAGATGTAGGATGTGATTCATTCATGACAACAACATTGTCCTGAATGTCTGGCTCAGGGGAAGGTGCTCCCTATCTAGTAGATATGTGCATGTGCCCATCTTGGAGTTGATGAGCATCTGAATGTGTGGGGCATATCCACATGACCTCTTCTGATCTGCTGCAGTCCTCTTGACAGTTTCAACAATCAAGGTCATCACCTTGAACTTCTCTAGCACATCAAACATGTGTAGCAAGTTGATTGAGTGCCCTCTGATCATCCTATCTTCTCCAGACTGGGGCAACAAAGTATGCCTCGTGTTGATGGTTGGCAGTCCTGACAGCAGATAGTAAATGGAACCAAACTTGTGTGTCTCCAAGGCAGAATCAGGAATCTCCTTGTACATGTGTGCCATGGAGTTGTGGCCTTTCCTGGGCTTGTCATAAACAGTTGTATCATCCTCAGCCTCTTCAGGGGCATTGATTAGCTTGGCCCACTTAGCAATGGAAGATTGGTACCTTGTGCCTTCAGTCATCCAGACTATCTTGCCATCTGGATAAAAGTGAGTTGTAGAGTAAAATTGCATGACATCTCATCATTCCATTTAGTTAATTTTTGTCCAACAAATTTGTCAACTCCATTCATTCTGAATCTGTCATGAACTCCAGGAAAGTAATCCTCATTGTCATCAATGAATGTCCAATTGACCCATCTCATATCACTGATTATGGGCTTCTTATCTAGAAGAACTGTCTCATAGAAGTCCTGCTGCTCCTTGGTGTGAAATCTGTAATCCACAGCAGTCCTTCCCGTTGTAGCATATGGGTCTCTCTGCCTCCATAGTCTGAGACCTGCATCTTTCCTCTCTTTCATCTTCTCTGCAATTGGATGAGTGTAATCATGATCTGGTATCTTAGGCTTGAGCTTTCTGAGCACTTGGGGCTCTTCCTCTTCTTCAACTTTAGGCACTGGGGCCTTGTTCTTCTCTGCAGCTGGGATATTTCTTGTGGATCTCTTGGGTGCAATAGGCTTTGGAGCTTGAGTTGATGACTTGGGAGCTGTCTTGGGCTTGGATGAAGTAGCCCCAGACTTGATAGCATCTCCCATAAGCTTCTGAGACTTGGGTGGAGGTGCAGCAGCTTCTTCCTCCTCTTCATCATCCTCATCAGACGCATTCATCATAGAAGGCTTTCCAATAACTCTAGCCATGGTCTTCTTGACCCTTTCTTTTCTTTTCTTGCCTCCAGTATCCTCTTCTTCTGTTAACTTCTTCTCCTTTACAACACCACTTGCTGCAGATTGAGTTGAGGCTCTGACTTTTGACTTGGGTTGTCTCTTGGCAGGAGCTTTCACCTTCATGCCAGGCTTGATGGCAGGAGCAGCAATTTGTTCCTTCTTGATCACTTTCTTCTTGGAAGTGACCTCCTCATCAACTATAAAGTCCCCATATTCAGAATCTGAGGTTCTCTTCCTTTTCTGCATGGTTGCAGCCTTAGGCAGGTTGCTTGGGGTGCTTCTGGAACCCTCATCATAGCTGCTATTGGAGGGACTAGTGCCCTCACTCAGATTTGCCTACTCCTCTAATTTGTTCTGGCTGTCACTGTGGTCTGACATGGCTGAAACTGACCCTGTGAATAGATAGGTTGAGACAGAATAGATGAGCATCACAAAGCACAACCATTTTGCAAAACAAATGAGTCAAAAACTTAGTTTTAGTTTTCTACAGAAAGCATTTCGGAGCTATCGATATGACAAACTCGGTGACACCGAAGCAACTTTACAGTCTAAACATGTGAAATCGGTCAGACCAAGACACAGTTTGGTGACTCCGAGATGCTAGGGTTTCACTGAGAAAGTAAACTCGGTCACACCAATTTGTACACTTCGGTCCGACAGAGTAGTACATGTGCAATGGCCTAGGCCAAATCGATGAGACCGAATTCTCAAAATCGGTCGGTCCGAGATGAGTTCGGCGGAAACCTAACCCTAAGTTTTTGGATCAAAACTAATCTAGAGGATGTTTTGGTTGGATAGAAGGATCTCAATCGTGGCAAGAATCATGGAATCATCCTTAGTGCAAGAATTGGAGTTAAAGATTGCACAAGGGGTCGAGTTCATACCCTAACTTGGCGATGAGCTCTCTATGGCGACAACAACGGATGAGAATCTCGTTGACGGTGGCGGAGACCAGTGGCAGGAGGACGCTGGCGACAAGGATACAATCGGGAGACCTCGAGTCGGTAGAGCTGGACAGGCGCGGCCGAAGCATTTGGAGGAATTTCCAAATTTTCAGCCCATGGGTATATATATCCAGACTCTGTCGGTGTGACCGAGTGGAACGACTCAGTGGCACCGAGATGTAGAATCGCAAGCGTTTGCTGCAACTCGGTGTGGCCGAAAAGTTCAAAT
This sequence comes from Triticum aestivum, assembly GCF_018294505.1. Lineage (NCBI taxonomy): Eukaryota > Viridiplantae > Streptophyta > Magnoliopsida > Poales > Poaceae > Triticum > Triticum aestivum. The sequence continues at coordinate 387,673,223 of NC_057804.1, read as the reverse complement.
CGGTTGCACCGAGATTAAAACTTAGATCAACTTAATGAACTCAGTGTGACTGAATGGGATGGATCGGTTAGACCGAAATGCAAAAAAAGAAGTTTTGGAGTTTAAGCCCTTGAGGGATCGGTGGCTCCGAGTGCTCCTCACCCGGAGGGTCCGAATTCGACTAGATCAAACTTTGTGACATAGCATGAATAGAGTTTGAGACAAGAAAAGCATAGATAGCTAGAGGGAGTACTTAGGCATTCTTGTCCATCCATTTGGCCGGAAGAAAAAACAAACAATCAAAGCAACAAATGGATGTCCTCGAATGATAAAACATGCAATCAACATGCTCACACAATAAGATAGCAAATGAAATATGTGGCAAAGCATGCACAAATATTCTAGCATCTATAAAGCAACTGGCGATGACTAGGTCTATATATGAGTATATTGACTTAGGAGTCAAATGAGAACATTTGATCATAGGTCATACTCATCATTTAAGCACAAGTGGGGTTACCACTTTTACATAAAGCATTGTTGTGTTCACACCATTAGAGTTGCTTTAGCTCAATTCTTAGAGTAAAGCTCCCCCTAGATGTGATATCCCCCCTACGAGGGATGAAGTAACCTTGGATTTGGTCAATGATGACTTCATGTAGGTGTTGAAGATGTAGATGCTCAATGTTCATGTAGATCATTTGGAGCAATCCATTGGAGTGAGTTGCACTTTGAATACCTACATGGGTTAGTCCCACAAGGAACATGCAAGAATATCCATAGACATGGAGTGAAATATACACATGGTGTTGTCCATGAAAGCATTATGTTACCTTGTCCCTTGTCTTACCAACAAGAGGGTTTGTGACTCCATGATGTAGTGCAAGATATGAAAGTTGATTGCACTTGTCCTTGCCAAAATGAATATCAGTGAAGTATGTCGGCGGAGTCACCCTCAAGAACTCTCTAGTTCTTCTTCTTTGGGACCCACATCAACTTGTTGGGGATCCTTGGATTTGTAGTCATACTTGATGAAGTAGAACTCGATGTAGTCTTGGGAACCCACTTGACCAAGGCCTTAGGAGCTTCTTCAAATGCATCAATCTCCTCTTGAAGCTTGTCCTTGCCTTTATCTTGTGGTCTTGTGGTGGAAGATCATCTTGCGCTTGTGTTCCCTTGAAAGAAGTGGGATCATACTTCTATTGTTGAGGAACAAACTTCGTCTTGGGGTATTGATCTTCTTCCCACTCAACTCCATTGGCATTGAACTTGCGTTCAAAACCAACACCTTGATTCTTCCGGTGCCTTCCTTGCTTGCGTACAATTTCCTCAATTTTCTTACTTTCGGCAAGGCTCTTGTAAACACCTTTCTATATATTTCCCTTCCATAAGCTATTTTCTTGCTCAAGTGTAACTTGGCTAAGAGAATCATCAGTGGAATCCATAGAACTACTAGAAGCTGCAAGTTGATCACAATAATATACATCAAGTAACTCAATTAGATATCCCAATGTCACTACAGATATCCTCATGCAAAACACATATTAAGTGCTCTCAAATCCTTAAAGACTCAATCCGATAAGAAAACTTCAAAAGGAAAACTCAGTTCATCAAGAAGATAGAGAGGGGGAAAACTCCATATGATTCATCTATGTCAACAAAGCCCGCATTACATCAAGATCGTTCCATCTCAAGAACACAAGAGAGAGATACAACACATAGCTACTGGTACATACCCTCAGCCCCGAGGGAGGACTACTCCCTCCTCATCATGATGGCCACCGGGATGATGCAGATGGCCACCGGCGATGATTCCCCCCTCCGGCGGAGTGCCGGAGAAGGGCTCTAGATTGGATCTCGCGGTTCTGGAACTGGCGGCACCTGGAAGAAAATTTCGTTGACTCCCCGAGGTTTTTTGAAATATTTGAAAATTTATAGAGAAAAGAGGTGGGCACAACCTACCTAGGCACGCTTGGGCCCCCAAGCGCACCCTGGCGGGTTGTGCCCCCCTCGGGGCACTCCCAGGTGCTTCTCTGGCCCACTGGATGTCCTCTGGTCCAAAAAAATCTCCAAAAAGTTTCGCTGCATTTGGACTCCGTTTGATATCGATTTTCTGTGATGTAAAAAACAAGCAAAAGACAGCAACTGGCACTGGTAACTATGTCAATAGGTTAGTCCCAAAAAATGTTATAAAGTTGCTATAAAATGATTGTAAAACATCCAAGAATGATAATATAACAGCATGGAACAATCAAAAATTATAGATACGTTGGAGACATATCAGGTCCTGAGCATGGACCCAAGGACACACATTTGATTTTTCAACCCATTTTCTGCACTGGAGCAAGTGCATGTATTTCAGATATGAATTATGCACATAAACTACCTACAAAACTCGGTTAATGTATAAAAATGTCCTAATGAACCTAGAAAAATTTCAAAATTTAACACGACACTCCTATTGGTCTATGTTGCCACTAGGCAGAAATTTTAAAGCAAAAAGAGGCAACCAATATCGCTTCGTCCACAAAGGTCATACGTTCCCTATAAGAACCATGAGGCTTCGTGTGAGAAGGTCTGGTTTTTTAGAAGCTTATTCCCAAATCTTCGCCAAATGGGACAATTTTTCTACCACAACATGTTGATGCCATTCCATGATAGCATGCCAAGTTTCATGAATTTCAGACAAGTTTTGGATTTACTAGAATTTAAAAACCATGTATCTCAATGTTTGTGGCCGGGTGACAATGCTGAGGTGTTTGAAATTCATTCCCGTTTCTTGCGTGGGACCTAAGCATGCACCCGATGACACACAGTTGATTTTCCAACCCATTTTTCTGCACTGGAGCATGTGCTTGTAGTTCAAATTTGAATTATGCACATAAATGCAAGGAAAACTTAGTTAATGTATAAAAATGTCCTAACAAACCCCGGAAAAGTACAAAATTTAAAACGACACTCCTATTGTTCTATGTTGGCACCAGATAAAAATTGAAAGCAAGAAGAGGCAACGAATATAGTTTCGTCCACAAAGGTGACGCGTTCCCTACTAGAACCATGAGGCTTCTTGTGAGAAACTTTGGTTTGTGAGAAGCTTATACCCAAATCTGACCCAAATGGGATTTATTTTTACCACATCATCTTCCTTCCATTCCATGATAGCATGCCAAAATTCATGAATTTCAAACGTGTTTTGGATTTACTAGAATTTAAAAACCATGTATCTTAATGTTTGCGGCCGAGCGACGGTGCTGAGGTGTTCAAATTCATTCCTATTTCTTGCATGGGACCTAAGCATGCACCAAAGGACACACATTTGATTTTTCAACACATTTTTCTACACTGGAGCATGTGCCTGTAGTTCAGATTTGAATTATGCACATAAAATGCCTAGAAAACTCAGGTAATTTATAAGAATGTCCTAACGAACCCCCAAAAATTACAAAATTGAAAACGATACTCCTGTTGTTCTATGTTGACACTTTAAAAATTTGAAAGCAAAAAGGAGCCAATCATCATCGATATCTCCGAGGATGAGGAGTAGCTTGTCTTATTAGCTCACTATAAGGACCTATGTTCAGTTAGCTAGCTATGCCGGTTAAGCATGCTCGGTTTACCCATTGCATGTGCTGCTCCTGCCTTTCCTTAGCAAATTGTAGTGAATTGTCCTATCTACTTTTACCATGCAATATGTTCCTCTAGTGTATATGTTCTATATGGAGTACAATGTGGTGCTCACTTATTAACTATTTGGTTAATTTGTTGTCTTCTTCCGTTAACTGTTTGGTGCAATTCTGCAATGTGATGTTCAGTTCTTCTAGGTGCAATTTTGTATTGTCTTCCATGTGAGAAATAAATTGAATTTGGCTGTACAAAATACATGAGAAACAAATACAATTGCTATATTTCCAAGTTGTCAAGCATGCTTGGTTTGCTTAACAGTCTGATCTTCTAGTATGTTATATATTGTGCAATGTGGTGATCAGTTAATGTTTGGTTCATTTGTTGTGGTGTTTAGTTAACTGTTTGGTTCAAGACTGCAATGCGATGTTCAATTTTTGTGGGTACAATTTTGTATTGTTATGCATGTGAGGAATAAATAGAATTTGGCTATACTAAATATATGAGAAACATATACAATTGCAGCATTTCCTAGTTCTTAATCATGTTTGGTTTCGATAAATGGTTTTTCCATCTGGCTCGAATTAATCTGCTGAATCTGCGATGTGTTTGTTTTTCATCAACATATTTTACTGATAGTATGCCAATCCTAACATAACCTGATCAATATCTACCTTATATGTGTGGCAGGGAAACAATCGGAAGCACTGAGGTTACCATCAAGGTGTGCACATGCATGGTCCTTGTCTAATAGCACATTATTGTGCAATTGCAGGAACCATTCTAATATTGAGGTTTTTAACAATTTGGTCTTGCACATGTAGGTTCTACTGTCGAAGGTTTTGACCCACTGTTCGACCCATTTTATATATGGGGAAATGAGTTGCCCATGAATATCGGCCAAGTCTAGAAACTAAGAAATATAGTTAGGATAAAGAAACTAGCGACAAGGAACAACAATATCTTTGTCTACAAAATGAAGAAAACATGAGTGCACCACATGATGGTACTAACTATTATACCTTGTCTTTTTTATTCCTTTGCGCCATTTCTGAATTTAGAGAAGACATATCTGCATATCTTTGTTTTCAGGCCTTTCCAAAGCAGTTCACTGATGATTACCTCTCGAACCACCTGTATGGTTGGGAGGTGAGGAAGGTATTCATACAACACCCACGGTATAATATTGAAATCTTCCTGAAGAGGACGAACGATGGACGGTCAATCATCCACAGGCACTGGCCTAAAGTTGCAAGGAGCTTCAACATCAATGAAGGCTCAATATTCGCCTTCCGCTTCAGCAGTTTTCTAGACAAGATTCATCTATCTATCTAATGTCTCTGATGCTAATTTCCAAAGGTTATAGATGTAGACTTGAATCAAGAGAGAAAGGACTGGCCACCCTGACTCGGAATCAAGAGAGCTTGGAAAGGATCATTGAAACTAAATTCTATGATCTAGACTTGAAGGTGACAGAAATGCAGACAACAGTTGAGCAGCTCCAGGAAGAAGCTGAGGAGAGGAAAGGGCAGGCTATCGCAGATGAATTTCAGAGAGTGCCAAGATGGCAGAGATCTGCTGCAGTGCCCATGGCTGACACTAGAGCAACTACATAAGCACCTGTAGCCACAACATCAGTGCCACCTCCAGTTGCCACTCCACCAGCTCCAACAACTTCAACAGATGCATTTGTTCTTGGAGTCCTCTCAACACCTCCTCCCGAAGATCAAGCCTAGAGAGACGCATAGCACTATGCATTTTCAAGCTTTTTGGTAACTTGTTGCCAAAGGGGGAGAAAGTGTATAGGTCATAGGCTTCGAGAGAGAGAGAGCTTTGCTTCTTTTGCCTTCTTTATCTTTTGGTTGAAACTTATTTGTGTGCTTGCTTGATACTCTTTGTATATGTGTGTGAGATACTTGCATGATCATGTGTTTGATCATATCATACTTTTAATGCTCATGCTTGAATGATGCCATTATTTATCTCTCATATGATCATTCACTTTGCCTTGGTGATGAGTGCATATTTCATATTCTATCATTTTGAGCGCTCCACCAAGATGTATATGACATGGAAGAGTGACCCATGATCCTAATCGATTGTGCATTTGCATTCAAAAGCAAATCTTAAATAATGAACAAATTTAGGGGGAGCTCTTGCTTATCACATACTTCTCAAAGCGATGATGTATTACTTTCTTATTATCATTTGTTGAAGCTTTGATCTATATGTTGTCATCAATTACCAAAAAGGGGGAGATTGAAAGTGCAACTATCCCTGGGTGGTTTTGGTAATTCTTAACAACATATAGCTCATTGAACCAATACTCTTTCAAGATGATCATTTCAGAAAGTTGAATGATTGGCATGGCATGGACTAGGAATGTGGACCCCTCAAAATGCTAATGCTACATGTTAGCTCAAGCTCAACACTCTGCATTTTCATTTTAGTGATCCAAGATCACATTGAGTCCATAGGAAAAGCCAATACTATTAAAAGGGGATGAGGTGTTGCTTAATGGCTTGCTTGCTCAAAATGCTTAGTGATATGCTCCAAAAGCCCTCAACCACTTTCTCATATCCACATATGTCCCAAACCAAAAGTCAAACTTGGCCCCACTGATTTGATCTATCCGGCGCCACCGAGTTCACTTGACATAGCCATAGCCACAAACCCTAATCAGTTCGGTCTCACCAATAGGGATCTCGGTCTCACCAAGATGGGATTGCAAACTCTCTGTTTCCCTTCATAATGTTTCTGTCTAACTGAAGTGAGCGATCAGTCCCATCAAGTTCGCCATGCAAACTCTCTGTTTCCTTTTCGTAACGTTTCGGTCTCACCGAGATGAGTGAATCGGTCCCACCGAGTTTGCCTGACCAACTCTCTGTTAGCCCATTATAGAAATCAATACCACCGAGTTCATGTGATCGGTCTCACCGAGATTACGTTATGCCCTAACCCTAACAAAATTGGTCCCACCGAGTTGATCATGTCGGTCCCACCGAAATGCCTAACGTTCACATTTTGAACTAAATCGGTCCGACCGAGATTTATGATTCGGTCCCACCGAGTTTGGTAAATTGTGTGTAACGGTTATATTTTGTGTGGAGGCTATATATACCCCTCCACCCACTCTTCATTCGTGAAAAAAGCCATCAGAATGTGCCTACACTTCCTACATACATTTTCTGAGAGAGAACCAACTACTCATGTGTTGAGACCAAGATATTCCAATCCAACCACAAGAACCGTGATCTCTAGCCTTCCCAAGTTGCTTTCCACTCAAATCATCTTTCCACCAAATCCAAATCTATGAGAGAGAGTTGAGTGTTGGGGAGACTATCATTTGAAGCACAAGAGCAAGTAGTTCATCATCAACACACCATCTAGTACCTTTTGGAGATTGGTGTCTCCTAGATTGGTTAGGTGTCACTTGGGAGCCTCCGTCAAGATTGTGGAGTTGAACCAAGGAGTTTGTACGGGCAAGGAGATCACCTACTTCGTGAAGATCTACCCTAGTGAGGCAACTCCTTTGTGGGCGATGGCCATGGTGGGATAGACAAGGTTGCTTCTTAGTGGACCCTTCGTGGGTGGAGCCCTCCATGGACTCGCGCAGTCGTTACCCTTCGTGGGTTGAAGTCTCCATCAACATGGCTGTACGATAGCACCACCTATCGGAACCACACCAAAAATCCCCGTGTCTACATTGCGTTTGCTCCCTCTAAACTCCTCCCTTTACCTTCTTATGCAATGTTTTTACATTCCGCTGCTATACTCTTAGACTTGCATGTGTAGGTTGATTGCTTGACTTGTGCTAAGTTGCTAAAATTTGCCAAGACATAAAATTGGGAAAAGGCTAGATTTTTATTTGGTCAAGTAGTCTAATCACCCCCCCTCTAGATATACCTCCGATCCTACAAGTGGTATCAGAGCTTTGGTCTCCATTTCCCTTGATTTCCATAGCTTTGGTGATCATAGCCTTGGTTTCACAACCTAGGAGAGTATGGCGTCTAGCGAGGGAAATTACCATCGTAGAGGTCCTTACTTTGATGGTACTAAATTTGCTAGTTGGAAGCATAAGATGAAAATGCATATTCTTGGACATAACCCCGCCGTTTGGGCAATTGTGTGCATTGGCTTGCAAGGTGAATTCTTTGATGGGAGAGAACCGAATCGTGAAGCTACCGTGGAAGAATTGAAGATGCTGCAATAAAATGCTCAAGCTTGTGATATCCTCTTCAACGGATTATTCCCCGAAGAATTCAACAAAATCAGCCATCTTGAGAATGCAAAGGAAATTTGGGATACTATGATTGATATGCACGAAGGTACTGACTCCGTCAAGGAATCCAAATTGGATGTGCTTCAAAGTCAGCTTGACATGTTCAAATGAAGGATGGTGAAGGTGTCACTAAAATGAACTCTAGGCTTGCTCTCATCACAAATGAGATTGCCGGCTTAGGAAGTGAAGAGATGACCGACAGATTCATCATCAAGAAGATCCTAAGAACCTTGGATGGAAAATATGATACCGTGTGCACATTGATCCAAATGATGCCAAAATATAAAGATCTCAAGCCAACGGAAGTCATTGGAAGAATTGTTGCTCATGAGATGTTACTCAAGGGTAAAGAAGAGCTTCACAACAAGTCTAATGGTGCTTACGAAGCCTCATGTGATGCTCCTACATCATCAAGTGAGAAACAAGCCTTCAATGAGGAAATGAGCCTAATGGTGAAGAATTTCAACAAGTTCTACAAGAGTAGAAGCAACGAAAGAAGTTCCAAGTCAAGGTCCTACAATGACAAAAGATCTTCTAGTCGTGAGCGTAACTGCTACAATTGTGGAAGACCCGGACACTACTCAAATGAGTGTACGGTTCCCTACAAAAGAAGAGAAGACTCACCTAAAAGGAGAAGTAGAAGAGAAGAATCACCTCCAAGAGAGAGAAGCACGACAAAAAAATACACTTCCATGATGATACATGTTTGTCACAGTAGGTCGTGTTTTTTGTCATGCATGTACATCCATGACAAATTTATGACAGAATCGAGATAGTCATACTTGTGCTGTCGTAGAAGTGTTCCATGACATTACCAAAATTATCATCATGGAAGTGTCCACTTCCATGACGATAAATCGCGCATCACAGAAGTGCTTTCGTCAAGGGTGATCGACACGTGGCATCCACCGTAATGGAACGCCGTTAAGCTATCGGGTCGGGTTTGGGATCCGATAACCCATTAACAGCCCCGACCAATGGGGATTTTCCATGTGTAAAATCATCATTGGCTGGAGGAAATACGTGTTGGCTCACCGTTGCGACAGATGTCATCCGCTCATTGGACCGAAGTTGCCTATGATACAGCGACACGTGGCACGGACCAACAGAGGCCCATTCCTGTGAAAAGGCCAGCCCGTTTGACTTGGTCAAAAGGTGGTGGCCCGGCCCACGGAAAGCCTGTTAACGGCCTATTCGCATATAGCCCATTTACAGCCCGCTAACCCAGGGCCCATTACGCCCTATCCAAATTAGGCCCAGTAGCATCATTTGGGCTGTCCAATATGATTCAACCCATTTTAACTTCCGGCCCATGTGTGGCCCATGATTTCTTTCGGCCCATATGAGGACCTTTGTAAGTCTTGGCCCATTAACGACCCGTGGTGAAACTGGCCCGTAATGAACAGTGTATCACTTTATACCCATTAACGGCCCATTATTCCATTGGGCCATTTCCAACCCAAGTTATCTTTCGGCCTTCTCAGGGCCCATTGATTCTTGGGCTCATTTGCAGCATTCGGTTACATACGACCCGTTACTGTCATTTTCTGCTTGTGGGCCAAATTCAGCCCGTCGTTACAGTCGGCCCGTTTGCGGACCGTTAATACGTTGGGCGGTTTTCATGGAAAAAAACCCGTTGGGCTGTTTTCATAGCGTTATCAAATACGGCCTATTAACGGCCCGTTATGGTCCATGAATAGTACGGCCCATGACTGGCGAAATGATGATACGCCTCGTAGAAGGCCCATGGATCCTACGGCTCATATGAGGCCCATGGATAGTACGGCCCGTAGAAGGCCCATGGATCGAACGGCCCGTAGAAGGCCCATGGACCCTAAGGCTCGTATAGAAGGCCGATGGATCCTACTGCCCGTATAGAAGGCCAATGGATCCTATGGCCGGACGAAGGCCCATGGATCATACGGCCTGCAGGAGGCCCATGGTTACAACAGTCCGTGTGTTGCCATGATTATTTTGGCCTAGTTACCAAAAATAGGCTATTGTGGCCACTAGAAAAACACAGAAAAAGAACTGCAGTGACTACAAGCAAACAACTAAACAAGACAATAAGGAAATAAATAAGCAAGCAATTAACGCTAGCCTATTACCGCTATTACACATATTACTTCCAATGGGCATCAAAGTTCGCCACCAGTGCAAATATAGGGAATAAAGCAACATATTACATACACTGGCCGTCAAAATTGGCCACCAGTGCAAATAAATGCGGTAGCAAAACAAGAGCATAACTGAAACAACTTCAGAAGAGCTCAAGAAACGTTATCATGGGTATCCACCATGCTGGCAATAAGCTTAGCAAGCTGATTAGCTTTGTCCTGTTTGGCGCTAAAATCCTCCAACGCTTGCTGTTGCACCAGAAAGTATGCATCTGAATGCCCCAAGGACTTTCGCAGTCCTTCCGCTTCTTTTCGCAGCACAGCTGATCGATGTCTTTCGGCTTGTAGTTGAGACTCTAGAAACCGAACTGATTTAGATAGTGTGTTTGAATAGCTTGTGCAAGCGGTAGTGGCCAGTAACTCGAACACTAAACCAAGACAGGACTTTGGGGTTGTCTTGCTGTCTTCAAGATAGTCCTCCTCAGCTGTTTTATCAGCTTTGTTGGAGACCAACAAGGATGTGTCACTATCCTGAACCTTATCTGCATTACTTCCTTTACCATTGCTTAATAAGGCACTCTTCCCCAATATTCTATCAGCATTCTAAAAGAAGAAACAAGCAGACACATAACAAGTTTAGCATGTACTAGTATATGAAACTCATTTCGGTGAACCAGTTCATTAGTAAGGTGGACAGGATTGAACTACCAAGTCTTCTATTGCCAAGTACTAGTACATAATAAAAGCATCAAACAAACATATATCTATGTCCTATGGTCACTGCATTGTCTTGCCAAATCAAAATAGAGACACGGTTCAAATCATATCAGTTCAAGACAAAGCAGCAGTGACAGAATACAAAGCGTGGGAAACTACACGGCACAACAAGATTTCAGATGGGTACCACGGGTCTACATGTACAACAACACTATTGGCTCTGTTGTGATGCTAGTAATGGGCATGATATGAAAGTCAACTGTATACACAATTGAAATTGAAATCAACAGAGCTATTGATAAGAGCAAACCTGTTAAAGAAGCATGCGTGAACATACCTGCTGTGCCATTGGAGTTTCGGTTGGATCCTTCAATTTAAAAATAAGTATGTATGAGTAAATACAGTGATACAAGAGCAAAGCAATCATAGTTAAAAAAGGCGTGCCTAAGCGAGTTCTTAAGCGCGCCTAGGCTCTAGGCGTTGGCAAAACGCATTGCGCATAACTACGCATAATCTGTGCATAACTGTGCATAAGCATACGCTTTGGTCAGTAAAGCACAAGGCGGTGGCAAAACGCACAATTAACGCCTAGCGCTTTTTTGAACTATGATAGCAATGGAATCTTAAATTAGAACAGTTGTTCTTCAGGTTTAGGCACTTGTTCTACATGAACAGAGTATAGTAAGATGCAAGAATATAATACTTAAAAATAGAAAATGAGCTCATAGACCTTACCACATTCTTGGTTCGGGACCAGTACAGAACAAGGCGTTCCCAGTCATCGTCCAGTAAATGTGTCTCAGGAGAACGTAAGGGAATTTGATGAGTTTCTTTGCCGATGAAGTACGTTTTCTTCAGGTAATTCCGATACTGCCACCAAGCATTCTTGAAGATAGCAGAGGTATTAGCACAGGTTACCTCATCCTAAGTTTCCAAATCGGTCCTTCTCTATAGTGAAAAATGGGAAAATTTGCTATATTATAACCATCATGGAGGTAGGATGTATGGGACGAAGCAAAGTAATTGCCATGAATAACATTACTTACACATAACTCCTGGACAAACACCTGCAACTGGCATTTTCCTTCATCTTCAGTATAATATTTCCAAGATGGGAAGATACGCACATACGATTTAACAACATCAAATGCGATAGATGCTAAACTACGACTAGCTGGTTGTGCTTCCTCCACAGGAATAGGCGTACTAACTGGTGGAGTTGGGGTTCACCGTGATAGTACTGGCCCTTTGGGCACTGGAGCTGCCTTACTAACTGCTCTTGTTTGGGAGCTCTGTGGTGGAGATGGTGCTGTGTCAATAGGAACTGGGTTACTATCGCCTAGGGTTGGGGTTAGATTGGGTGAAGCTGGTTCTCTGTCCATCGCAGTAGGGGTACAATCTGCGAGAGTTTGGGTTATGTGTGGTAGGGCTGGTTCTTGTGCATGTACAACCGGGGTGCTATCTCCACCAAGAGGTAGCACTGTTTTATTTGAAGACCGTGTTTTTATTCCGCTAGATACTGGCATCACCCGCTCCAATTCAAATGGCTGATAAACAGGAAACATAGTTGAATGTACAGACATTGTATGAGAGACAGATGCAATAGATAGTGTGGAAAAAAGAGGGCATGAAATAGTTGACATGTATATTGTTTAACTAAAACGGATAGCATGACATAATTTCACATATATGATGTCTATCTAAACTGGATAGCATAGCATAACATAATTCAAAGATATGATGAATAACTAAACAGGATCGCATGACATAATTCACCTACATGTTATCTAAGTAATCAGGATCGCATCATTTAATTCACATATGTGATTTATATGCTAAACAGAGGGCATTCGATATGATGTCTGAACTAAGAACATGGTGTTGAATATTGTGTATATGATGTCTAACTATGCAATGCAAGACACCGTATGCATGATATGAGCAGTATAACCGTGCCAAGTTAGAGCATACACCTCAGTGGGGGAATAGGACTGGTCATCTGTCTCTGAATCCATCTCTGAGGAGCTATCGGGACCCAACAAGAGATCTGCTTCGACAGGTAGCACTGTCTGCTCTGAAGGCCTTGTTTTCACTCCAGATTTTTCCATCTCCTACCCAAATGGCTGATTCACAGGAAGAGTGGTTTAATGTACAAACATTGTCGACAAATGGAAATGTAATGAAGAAAAGGATGGGCAAGATATCATTCAAAAATATATGATGCCTGGTTAAACAGGATGGCATTGCACATTTCACATATATTATGGCTGGCTAAAAGACATGAGGATGCATAATTCCCATATATGATATAGAAACTAAATAGGTGGCATTACAGAACATGTCTAAACTAAGCAGATGACATATATGATGTCAAAAGTAGGCACTGCAAGGCAACATATGCATGATATGTCTAACATCATCATGCCAAGGTAGAGCAAACACCTTGGGTGGTAAATAGGAGTGGTCAGCGGCGTCTGAATCTGCCTCAGAATAGATATCTTCCTCTGGATTACAATCTGGAGAGGGGTGGGGAGGGTTTGCCATTGAACCCACCATGGAGCGATGTCTGCATGACATTGTATTGCCGCGCAAAACTCTTCTCTTTTTCTCTACATGTTCAGCATGACTGTGTACAATATCTGACATGCATACGAAAAAAATATGGTGAGATTATGTAAGGAGAGCATGCAGAAATTTAGAGTGATGGTAACAACTAGTGGATCGACGTTTTTCCGTTGAACCAAAATAGCCCTAATGGATCGACGTGAATGTATAGTAATAAGTGATGCAACAAGTGTACAACCTCTTTGCCGTAGCCGTGTCGACCTCAGCATCATTGGGTTGGTCGCTGAAGCAGCTGAGGCAGAGGTGGCTGTCGGAGTTGTGGAGGAAGATCTGAGGAATCTGTAGACGGCGTCCAGGGCACTGCTCTGTTGTGATGGATCGTTCTGTCGTTGGAGCAGTTCTGGTGAGCCGTAAGACGTCAAGGCTGAAGCAGCACAAGACAGACATCGTCAATCTCAAGTGGGATTCTAATTGCATCTCCAATAGATGATGTAAAATGGATGTAAAATTAACATCACCAAAAACCACCTGACTACAACAGATGAGGTAAAAACTGTTGACTCTGAACTTAACTGTCGAAACTGGAATTTACTGTGGAATTTGAATGCTACTGTCGAAACTGAATGCAATGGTAGTAGAGAGGCACTTGACATGTAGTTTAGGGAGGGCCTACAGTTCATCTTCAACCTGCACCCCCCTGAGTCGCCAGCCACCATCGGCCGAACCACCGGCCCCAGCGCCGCCTCACCGCCCCGAAACAACTCGCCACCACCGCCTCGGCCAGCCATCTAGGCCCCCCGCCCACACCCTGAACCCTAAAATAGATAGTGGGGTACCTCTCCGGCGAGCCCCCATCCCCGCTGCGGGTGGTTCTTCCTTAACTCCGGCGAGCCCCCCCAACCCATGAAAATCGACTGACCCAAAAGTCGATTCGGTCGACTGAAGTGTGGCTTAATCGGAGCAGAGCAGCAGCACGAGCGAGGGGAAGAGTAGTAGCAGCAGCTGGACGATCGAGCGATCGAGCGAGAGCCAGAGTAGCAGCAGCAGCGTGAGCGAGCGAGCGAGAGCCGGAGCAGCAGCAGCAGATCCGGCTGATATGGATGTCGCCGCCGAAGGGGCCTCGCACTGGGGGAGAGCCGCCGTGGAGATGTCGCCCGCGGAGCCGGCTTCAAGGTAGCCGCTCCATGGGGGTGCGGGATGGAGCACCGTCGGCGCCAGGAGGTCGAGTTAAGGAGAAGGTGCGATGCGATGAGTGTACAACCTCTTTGGTTGCTCCGAGTAGGCCTCGGCTTCGTCCGAGGAGTCGGTGAGGATGCTGCGGTTCCGGTGGAGCAGGTTAAGGCGGTGCTGTGGGGATGGAGCAGCCGCGATAGACGAGGCGATCATCGGAGCAGCTCCTTGGAGGTGGAGGACGGGGCGGTTGAACTGGCGGGACGGCGAGATGGACGATGAATCCTCATCCGGGGAGGTGGACGAGGGACGTCGAGTTGTTGCGGTGGATGACGTCTTTGAGGAAGAGGCTCCGGCTGGGCAGCGGTGACATGGCGGACGGAGGAGGGTGGGGTTTTGCGGCTGGAGCGGAGAGGTTATGGCGTCCTGGGATTTCAAATGGCGAAAAGGGGGCGATGGGAGGGGGTGAAGCATGAGTTAGGGACGCGCTTGTCCAAAATGTTGGGGGTGTTACAAAAGTACCCCCCACCGTTTTGAACTAGCGGCCCTTTCGGCTCAGGGTTAGAAGGGGGATTTCGCGTGTCGGGATTTGGCGGCTGGAGGGATTTTTTGCACGTGTTGTAATTTCAGGATAGCAAGGCGTGGGTTGTGAAGACGCCAGTTTTGGGAGCACGATATCTGAATTTTCGGGATATAACAAGACGCGGGTTGAATTTTAGGGACAAGCCTAACATGTAGTAATATTGTACTTGTACGTACCAAATCAATTCACACTTCCCTCAACCAAAAAGAAAACGAAAAAATAAAACTATTCACACCACACAAAGAGAGAGTCTTGCCCCATTTTACTATACAAATGCTATTCAAAGCTACTCCCTCCTTCCATCTATATAGAGCAATGATATATGACATGCAACTTACACAAAGCACACCGTTAAATTCGTCTATGAAAGGTTCTTTCAATGATATAATTTTCACATTGTGCATGTCATGTACTATTAATCTTGTTAATAGTCAAAGGCGGTCTTAAAAATCTCATTACGTCCTATATAGATGGAAGGAGGGAGTATGAATCCATGTTATGTCCGATTAAATTTTTTCGCTTGCTGTATAATGCATGTAACCTACTCATACCAACATTTTAGTGCATTCCAAATGTCTATACTACCGCTGCAATTCGAACTAAATTGGAATTCATTTCTCTATTTCAATAAGAATCTACAATCATGATTGTTGCCAACTTCAACCATCATAGTTTCCTTGCTATCCGCCAGATATAAATCGGACGACCTATAATGCAGGATGGAAGGCACACCATCATCAACAACTCCTTTTTTTATAAGAGTAGAGAAAAAATATATTAAATGTAGTATAACATGTTCATAAACACACCATGTGTATCACCGTTATATATATTCACACATGCGTCGGTTTAAAACACTATGATAAATTCTTCAAATATCCGAATTCGCCTTTTATAATGAAGTATATATGATCTCTATTCGTCTTTTACACCCACACAACCCTCTTATCTTTGTAGCTAGCGCTAACTTTCTCTTGTGCATGCACACGCCCGCATCCCTCTCACCCTCCCTCAGCATTCTCTAGCTCCATCGCGCAAATTCGTCTTTTCACTTTAGGTCGTTCACCCACGGTGTGTGTAGGCCCCCCAGCTCCTTCTTTACGGCACACATCGATCGATATGCCTCTCTAGCCAGGTGTGCCTAGCACAAACACAAGCTTCCCCTCTTCTCTTGTCACCGTCCATGCCTCACTCCCACCACTCTTTTCATCGTTCTCGTACTCGCACACTCCTCCCCGCTCGATATAGTATGCCTCTCGTACCACCTCCTACATGCATCCCTCTCTCTCTATCCTTCTCCTCGTGCCTCATTTGCTTCTAACACACACATGCATGTATACCGATCGATCTCCCAACATATACCTAGATCGACTTTAACTACCCCCCCCATCGATCGACGTACCTCACAAGTTATGTCTCTCCTTTCTCTAACAAAGGGCGATTGATCTTCCTATGTAGTTATGTCTGCTTACCACAGCCACATCGTCCCCCCTCATCATTCGTGCATGCCTCCTGACCCGTCTCTCACACGCACGTGCACAGACAACAAGCAGCCATCTCCTCTCTTATTGATATTGCGGGCGTGCCCTCCGTTTGTCTAGCAAGCCTATCCCACCATTTGTTAGAAGCAACTCCACTACCACCCCCTCCAACACTCTAGCTCTGTCTCTCTCCCAACCTTATTCCTCTCCTGCACATATGCATGGATGCCGATCGATCTCCCTTAATACATGAGGCAGATCGATCTCCTTAATACATGAGGTAGGCCTCTCTCCTCCTCCACACATATACCAGCCATTGTACCTCTATAGTTAATTGGGCCTCCCTCTTCCCCCACCACACACCGATAGTCGAGCGCTGCAGGTAGGTATCCATGCCACAGAGACAAACTGCACATGTCCCCTCTCACGTTCCAGTAGGCCAGCCACTCTATATCTTTGACGTGGGCACACACAAATTCGATGGCACTCTTTATCGATCGCGCGCGCACACACACACACATCATCCCTCTTTTCGATTCTATGGACACCTCAAGCCGATGATACCTCCACTCTCTTCTCGTGGATCGCCCCCTCTATATATATGTTATATCCAGGACTCTATTTCACACACATTGCATATGTTACATTTTTTGATTGACCCCCCCCCCCCCAAAAAAAACTCTCAAGAACCCACACACTATATCTCTCTAGGTTTGTATCTCTCTCACACAACCCCACGTAGGTGGTGTACGTATACAAGAAGAGAATAGGTGCACCGTGCACGTACTCACGCTTCGTGCCCAGCCACACCCGCGCGGGTACACGGTGGAGCTCATTTCTTTACGAAATGGCAGCCCACATGCTAATTTGAACGCCTGTAGCGGTTGTTTACCTAGGGAGGTCGTGTACCACGCCTGCACGAAACAAAGTTCGACTTGACGCGTTGCCGCGTTATTTTTAAATAAAGTTATAGCGCTCAATGGCACGTACACAGAATATAAAATGATTTTTATGGAGAAAAAGGTAGTCCGCTCACTATATACAATGGAGCCTTGCGTGCCTGGTTTGTCGCTCTTCAGAGTATCTCACACAAGGCTGCGGTGGCCTCTCTCTCTCACCGTTGGTCACTGATCCGGCCGCATCCCGTCCGCCGGGGGAAAGGGAGTGCGGTGGCCTCTCTCTCTCTCACCGTTGGTCACTGATCCGGCCGCATCCCGTCCGCCGGGGGAAAGGGAGGAAGTGCATCGTTTCTCCATTCGACGGCGCCGAGGCAGCACGTCCCGATCTGCGGTACACGCCGTTCTCTCTGACCAAGCTCCGGCACGGCAGGGTCTATGCCACCTGCTCGCAGATTCTGCCCGCCGCCGCTCACCTAGTTACATCCCGACGACCTCCAGGTATCCCCTCCGGCCTTGCTTCACTGCCCGTCTTCCCACGTCGCTGCATGTGGATCTTCCATAGTTCTTTGCCCAAAACGTAGCTCGTCCGGCGTACTTTCCATATTGCATTCTCGTCCTCACACCGTTTTAGACAAACACAACCGTGTTGTTATCTTCCCTTAGGGCAAGGAATATGCTTCTTTTTTGTCGTCGCATGTGTCATCAACTGTTATTGGCCAGTAATTGTTTCCTTTCTACCTCTTTTTTGCAAACAGGGCTATCCATTTCACCTCGTTGCTATTGCGACCTTTTGGTGAACTGCACAAATCACTTTTTTCTTAAGAGTGTTTTGTGCAGTTGTACTAAAATGTCACACGGGGAACGTCTCTACATTTCAGTGCGACTGCACAAAGGGAGATTGGTTTTGCTCTATCCTCCTCATCCAACTCCGAGCCTAATCTTCTCCAACTAGTTAGTCTTAAGAGAGACTGCAAAGGTGACCGGCTTCTATTTGTGTGTTTATTGTTTCATCAGCAGTCCTCTATTATCGTAATCACACTTAATATCTTTGGAACAGGGACGCTCAGCTCTATTTTAGTGGAACTGCACAAAATGATCGGAATGTTGCATGCTCCAGACAGCTACATTTTTTTCCCAACATGCCTTGTTGATTTAGACAGAGCTGGGGGGACGTTGCTGCCAATGAAAGCATGGATCAATTTTAATTTAACACCTTCTCACAACTCTGTCTTCAGTTGTGATGTAATTATTAGCTCTGATCTGCTAATAATTGACATGCATTAGCAAGGAAGTTAGTTTTTTATTGTTTCCGAAAGAGCATCGATGGCAAGACACGCGAAACAAAAGCTGAAAGCTCACACCATTGTACAATTTCATGTCGCTGGAAAATTATTTGTATAGTACGTCAATTATGTAAACAAATGATGGAAGCTTGATAGCATTGCCAGAAGCCTCTTCATCATCCGGGTCCATGTGCCATGCACAAAATTATACTCCTTCGTTCCTAAATATTTGTCTTTTTACAAATTTCAAACGGGCATATTTTAGAGTGTAGATTCACTCATTTTGCTTCGTATGTGTACTCCCTCCGTTCCTAAATATTTTATTCGTCTTTCTAGATATTTCAACAAGTGACTACATACGGAGCAAAATGAGTGAATCTACACTCTAAAATATGTACATCCGTATGTGCCAGTCCATTTGAAATATCTAAAAGACAAATATTTGAGTAGTCACTCGTTGAAATCTCTAGAAATACAAATATACTTCGGAGTATATTTAAGAACCGAGGGGGTAGTGCACAACCGCATGGAAGACTCAGCCCGGTCGTTGCGCCGCCTTAATAGTGAGTAATGAGCAGTCAAATCGTAAGCCCCACCTTTCCCACTGTAAGTTGCTCTGAAGAAGCAACCATCAATACGCTCTTCTTTGAATCTGCTCAAACTACTCCATCCGTCACTGTTTATACAGCGCGCTTCAGAAAAAATAAAAAAAACTGTGGGACCAAGGCGACTAGCGATCGGCCTGAAAAATAGCATTGGTAGTTATAGCACGGCGTCTATTACTAGAGGGAATAATGCGTACACACATGCATGCAGTGCTTCCACCCCGGGTACACACATGCATGCACTTACTCCACTCCGTAGTAGTACAGAGTACATGGAGAGAAAATTGTGGACTTGATTGCGGTGCCCTAATTAATTGAGCATTAAACCAAACGCGTCTAAAGTCTCTCTGGTGGTGGAAATGCATTGAGAGAAATGCATCATAATGAAGCGCGCCCTGTAAACTGTGACGGAGGGAGGAGTAGTATGAAGGTGCAAAACCAAGTACGCGTATGGCCAGTCGGTCAACGCACCTCCTCTTGGCATATCACTGACATGTGGGACAGGAGTGTGAGCAAACCGATCTCAATTGACGGCAAAGAGCCAACCCGCCGTTCCTTGAGAGAGACGAGGAGCGAGAACACACAGACGGGCTCGCATGGAGGCCAAGATATATTCGAGCATGGTTGGTTGATCGATATCATTCATTACATGTTGGGCTGCCGTTTTCCGCCCTTCTCCGGAATAAACGTGTACTTTATCAGAGATAAAAAAATAAGAGTACAGACGCTCCACCATGCGGTTCTAGTAGTAGTACTACTCGTACTACTGCGCTTGGCTCTTCGCCTCTTCGTGAAGTCGAACAATGATGGTACTCCGCATGTTGGGTACTACAGTGTATGCCTCTGACAATCTGACACCGAATGGACTGATGCATGTCCACCGAGGGTAGGTTGCATTAGTCAAAAGGCGTAAGCGAGCTTCACCTTGTCCTGCAAGCTTCTCCTCGTTCTGCGAGTTGACGGGACACACCAAAAAGTAGTGCTAGTCCATACTCCCTCCTTTCCGGTTAATATGGCTTAATCTTTTTTGCGGGTAAATGAGAGAGCTTTATTCATATATAAGCATTCTTAGGACGATCAGCCAAGACACTGGTCACTAGGAAGCGAGGTACCCCGCAAAAAAAGAAGTAGGAAGCGAGGTGTTTCATCAAGCCAGCTCTCGGCCACATTCAAAGTGCAGCAAGCACGGTTCGCACGAAGATGCGCCGCAAGGTTTGCTGACCTGTTTACATGCTGAATAACAAAAAAAGAGGAAATATTACCGAGCGCTACTATTTGTAACAGGATATGAGCCAGAATTAAGCGAGAATTGTGGCGAGTGTTCCATGCAATCAACTTCCATTATCACATGCGAGAACCCTCGAAGAGAACCAAATGTGTTGAAGATTGCTTTATCACATTTTAAAATTATAATAAGAGTGCAGAC
This sequence comes from Triticum aestivum, assembly GCF_018294505.1. Classification (NCBI taxonomy): domain Eukaryota; kingdom Viridiplantae; phylum Streptophyta; class Magnoliopsida; order Poales; family Poaceae; genus Triticum; species Triticum aestivum. Next base: position 387,652,495 of record NC_057804.1, on the reverse strand, counting down.
GCTCCTCCATCCGGTTCCTAGTACTAGTATAGTACGTACCTTTATAGACTATAGTAGTAGTACTAGTACTAGTAAACTTTGCGCTTGGCTGTTCGCCTATTCGGGAAGTCGAACAATAGTAGCACTAGTAGTATAGTGTATGCTTCTGGCAATCTGACACCGAATTAACTGTTGCACGTCCACCGCCTGAGCGAGGGAGAGCTTGCATTAGTCAAAAGTTTCTCCTTGTCCTGCGAGCCACCGCGCGCAAGCTTCTCCCGTCCTGCAACCTTCTCCTCGTTCGGCAAGTTGACGGGACACAGCAAAGGCCCTGTTTGGATCCATGGGTTAGAGTTAGTTTGGGTTAGTTTGTACTCAACTAACCCAAAAGTATCCAAACAGGAGGGTTAGTTTGGGTTAGAAGCATCTAACCCATCCAAAAAATCTAACCCACCCAAGAGGTGCTTATTTGGGTTAGTTCTTCTCTGGAGCACTAAAAAACACATTTTTCTCTCGCTCTCGCCGCAGCAAATCCCTCGCCACTTCCTCGAAGCTTCTCGTCCTCTTCCTCCCTCCCTCTCGCAACGCCCGTGAAGGCGCCTCGCCGTATCCGCGCTCCATCTAACCCTGTCATCTAAACACCTCTTTGGCTAGAGTTAGTTCACGGTTAGTTCAGGGTTAGAATCTAACTCTAACCTCTAACTGAGTTAGAGTATCCAAACAAGGCCAAAGTAATGCTAGTCCATACTGCCTCCTCTCCGGTTAATATGGCTTAATTTCAAACGAGATAAATACACTGTCTGTCACTGTATATTTGTAAAAATACGGTCAGTGGACTTCATAATACGCTCATTGCGCTCAATATATATATTTTCCGGTGTTTATACGGTCACTAGCTCACCCTGACTGAGTATGTGTGTGCATGCACGTGTAGGTTGAGCACTTAGCGTGACCGTGTGTGTTCCGTCGTGTGCTCGGACATGCATGCATTAGGGCGTCGCGCGCATTTTTGCGTCCATGTGTACGTGTGACTGTTGCATACACGTAGGGGGAGTACGTGTAGGGGCCACTAAGGAGCAGTCAAATCACACAGTAAGTTAGTCGGAAGAAGCAACCATCATTTCACTCTTGAATGACACGTACGCAATATAAAATGGTTGATATGGAGAGAAAAAGAAAACCACTATATATACACTAGCAGGAGCCTAAGCTACAAGCCTGCTTGCTAAGGTTGCTCTCTTCACAAGCATAGAACGACGGGCCTGATCCCGCAGCTGGGGGAAGGGAACAATGTTCTGCGTAGACGCGGTCGACATCGGCGAGGGAGAAAACCCACAGTCGGTGCGTCCCAATCGGGGGTCACCGCGGTATGGGCCGATGCCGCGTCCCAACCGCCCTTCTAGCTACAGCCCGACGTCCCAGGTAGTCCATCTTCCTTTTGGAGCCGGCTTGCTCCACTGCCGTAGCTCCATCTCCATGTCGATCTTTCTCTACTTCTACCGGCTTCTACTTGTGATGAGTTTATGTCTCATGAACTAGTGCCAGTACTATTATTCTAATCACACTTCTTCAATATCTTTGCCATCAGGGATGCTCAGGTCGATTTTAGTGGAACTGCACAAAAGCATCGTATGATCCGAGGGTGCCAGCCGTCTTTCCTTCGACAGGTTCTACCTGGCCAGGGAATTAAATCATGTTTAGGGTTTAGGGTTTAAGTCGTAGTGACCCCATCAGTAGTTTTTCTTTCGTACACGCTCTCACAACTTTTTTCTTTAGTTGTGAAGTAAATATTGGCTATGATCTGTGAATCATTGAGATGCATCAGCATGCGTGTTAGTTTTCCTTTGTATTTGATGGAATGTTGTAACGGGGCAACCTTGGAATAGGAATGAAAATGGAGTGGAAAGTTTCCGTTTTTCCGGAGAAAAAATGGAAACGGAGAGAAACCAACGTTTCGTTTCGTTGGATCGCGCCATCGAGCAAAACCAACGTTTAAATCACGTCTGTCGTGTTCGTGTCTCACCCTCCTCCACGGCTCGACCCCACACGGTCGCTCGGCATGCCACTCACCGCAAACCGAGTATACGATAACTTTCCCGCCTGCTTGTCGATGGATCGCGCCATGGAGTACTAGCACTACTGGAAGAGATTGACGAGTTGGGGGAGGACAGCTAGCTGTAGCACGGACTCCCAAGAACTTTTTACATGCATGTTGTAGCCGGCTATTGCGACCTTTGAACGCGGAGCAGCCGCGTGCACCCGGAAGCGGCGCGGGCGACGCTCTCTCGGCCGGCGCGCCGCTTCAATGCCGGCGCCAGTGAGAGGTCGCGTCCGCTCTGGCCGGGCATGAATGCGGCACTGACCGTTTCGGGCGGGAAGCACGCGCGGGTGATGAAGAGGGTTCGGGTTGGTCAGGACCGGCCGTGGCAGCGGTCCGGACGTGCGCAAACAAGAGATGTTGTACGTTAATATTGCTGCGTATATAATTAACAACGTAAATAATGTGCCAGTTGGACAAATATGATTGGAGATGGAGATGGAAATGGAATTTTACGTAAACACGGATATGCATGTCTATGTCTATGTGTGTGTGCGCGACGACTCTCGCGACCTGGAAGCGGGGGCGTGTTTTTGATCGAGTTTTCTTTCTTGGTACGTTAGAAAATCAGTTTGTCTAATTCACATCTAGATGTTATTTAAGGATATCACATCTAAGCTCCCACAAGTATATAATGTAGCAACAAGAAACAAAAAAACTAGGACAAAAAAATAGACCACAAACAGAGTGGACATCAACTTAGATGTGACATAACTATGTCACATCTAGATGTGTCCTAGACAGACCCTTAAAACAATTTCCGCCAGTTTTCGTTTCTTTTTTCCGGGAAAGCGCGTATTCTATTTAAAACCACTGCTATGGAGAGATTTTTTACTCCATTATAGCCTCTTGTTTGATAGAGTTTCTCGCGTCTCGCTCTCTCACCCTCTCCATATCAAAACAAGATGACAGTGTCCACTCTATCTCTCTCCTCACCGGTGGTCACAGATCCGGCCGAATCCCGTCCGCTGCGGGAGGTGAGGAGGTGCAGCGTTGACGTTGTCGCCGTCGGCGACGGAGGAAGCCGATGCGCACCGTCCTCTCGGAGCCGGCGCTGGCGCGGACGAAGATCCTCCGCGCCCTTGTTCGCTGCCGTCGTGTGGGCAGATCCCGCCCGCCCGCCTAAACGACATCTCGCCCACCTGAGGTATAACTTCTTGTACTGGTCAGCTCCCCAGGTTGCTGCGTGCGGGTTTTCTTCTATGCGACTACTCCCCAGCTCCCCATGCATAGTAGCTAGGGTTCGTCAACTGGTCCAACATCACCTACTAGTACTATTATAGAGGAAATGCCACTCGAAAAGTTGTCCTGATTTATGCCTCGGTGGAGGTATACATGTTGTTTCGACAAAAAGTACATGGTGGTTGTGCGGTCATTGTCCATATGGTGGTAGTACTATCACTGGTTAAATGAAGAAATGCTTTTTTTCTTGGGTATCCTGGTTTAGTTCCCATCAAGATATAATTATGATGCTTCTGTTTGTTGGTGTACTTTTCATTAATTCTTATTGACAATTGATATGTCGTTGCTAACCCTTTTTTATATTTTTGGAAACAGCGATGCGTGTCTCCATACCCGGGCATGTCTTCCTCAATTTTAGTGGAACTGCACAAAATTGGATGGCCATTGTTGTTCCGCCTCACTGTCCTCTGCCACGTGGTTCTTCCTTCCTCGAGCTTGATTACTGAGAAGAAACAGACCACAGTGAGGATTTGTCGAACTTCATAGGTGCCTCACCCAAACTTGATGCCAAATGGATGATGCATCACCACGATGACCTATCGATGCTCATGGTTGCGCTCATGGTTGCGTCGGCTGGTGAAGCTGATCGATTTTCAATGAAAAACAAGCTGTCTTCCATCAGTGCTCTTTGCTTGTTAGGCACAAAGATGATATCCTTCGTCAGTTCACCTTGGTTGCGTTTGAGACGCAGTCGTCTTTCACGTTGGTGCAATTTTATACACAATTTGCTATGAAATCAAATGTTTCCTCGAAGAAGGATCGACGTTGGTACTAAGAGCATAAGTTTTGTATTGATTTCTAAGCCTTCTCACAACTTTGTCTCCAGCTCCCCTGTAATTTTATTTGTCCAGCTATTAACTTTGATTTAAAAAATGGTGTGGATTAAAAACACGGATGGACATAGTAGCCCTCCATTTTTATTTACTCCGCATATTAGATTTGACTGAAGTCAAACTTTGTAACACTCTCAAACCTTTCCGATAATTGAAATTAAAATTCTTTATTTGTACACACTCTCACACGTTTTCGATAATTTGGCGCATGAGTGGTTGTTCACTTAGGGCATGTACAATGGTTGAGAATGTGGTCTTATCTTAAGTCTTGCATGTAATTTAGATATGACAAAAAAGTGAGTCTACAATGGGTCATCTTTTCGCCATATCTTCAATAACTAGTCATTCCTAAAAATGTGGTGAGACATATTGTGTTAAGAGATCATCTCTTGTCTTTGCTTAAATAAGAGAAGACACACCTTTTCTTATGAGTTCTCTCTCCTCCACCTCATTATTTATCCTACGTGTCATTTCTAAGATAGCACCATTGTGCATGCCCTTAAGGGAGGGTAGTGTACCACACGTGAAGGACAGGAAGTGCGACCAGGATGCGTAGGCGTGGATCGTTAGTTCATCGGAAGTAGTACTAGTTTTCTTCACTGTACATTAAATAAAGAGTTTCGTTCCGTAGTACTTACACAATTTAAAATGATTGTTATGGAGAGAATAAGAAAACCACTCCACTATATATTAGTCGTATACACGAGAGTACTATATGGACGCAACTTCATTGACTTAGTGCACCTGCCTTTGGGTTTATGACAGGTGGGCCCATAATGTGGCTGGCTCACCTGTCATACAGCCTAAAGCAGATGCAGAGAAGGCACCGGAGCTCAGTCCGTACTACATTAGTATATATGTAAGCGGGAGCCTCAGCGCTTGTTCGCTAGGGTTTGCACTCTCCACACGCTCGTTGCACTACATATATGTTACACGCTGGAGGCTCAGCGTTCATTTGCTAGGGTTTGCTATATTCACAGTCTCTCACCCTCTCTTCACCAGATCTAAACAAGACTGCGTTGGCCTCTTGTCTCTCTCTCCCCCTCATAGATGGTGAAGGAGGCCTCCGTATCCCGTCGCATCAGGAAGGGGAGGAGGTGCAGCGTTCACTCTATCGCCTTCGGCGAGGGAGGCAATCCACTGCCGACTACGCTATTCTCTTTCACCCAGCGCCTGTGTGGGAGGGCCACCGACCCCTTCTTCCTTGGTGCCGTACGTAGTGTGGGCATATCCAGCCTCCCGCCGCACACCTTGCCACATCCCGACGACCCTAAGGTATAAGTTTCTTTGAAACCGTTGTTGCTCTAGCTGCATGTGGATCCTTTTCGATCTGTAGTCGAATCTAGGTCTTGGTTCAAAGAGGAAAGAAGGGTGCGGTGGGTTGGAGCATGAATCTAGGACATGGTTCAATGAGGAAAGGAGGGAGGAAAAGTAGTATAGACTGGATATCCAGCAACTTTGTTGGTCTAAAAGGGAAAAAGGGGGTAACCCAGTACACACATCTGTAAGGAACCGATCTCTTTGTTGAAAAGGGAAAGAAACTGGGGGGGTTGGGTAGTTTGTGCAGGACTAGATTTGCTGCCCTCACATAGGAAAAAAGTTCAAAGAGAACAAATATGGGACCAACACAGATATGCTGCTTGGCTACATACTCTGCATCACCCATTTATACGTGTGGATGCACATGGTGCTAGCATGTCCCATACAGCTATTTTGCTGTTGTTAATCTAAGAATGCCACCGGAAAATTGAAGCAATGCCACTGTTAAAAGTAAGTTACATTTTTAACGAATGTTGTTTCAAGAGAATGTCTCTATTAATATGAATCAATGCAACCATTTTAGAAATGCTACTATCCTACTTTGTTTTCCATCCAAGATAAGTTAGATGCTTCTTTTTGTCACCATTTGTTTCATCCTCCTTTATCTGCAAGTAATTGTTTCCTTTTTTGCCTCTGTTAAAACAGGGGTATTGATTCAACTTGTTGCTATTGCGACATTTTGCTTCGCTACTCGAAACACTTATGTTTTAAGAGTGTTTTGTGCAGTTCAACTTGAATGTCACACCGGTGACTTTGCTTAATTTTGGTGGAACTGCACAAAAGGAGATCGAGATTTGTTTCCAGTCTTCGTGGCGAGTTGCTTCAAATCTTGGTCTCAACCACATGATGTGCAGTGTGCTTTGAGATGTTGTGCTACTTGTTTTGGTACTGTTCTAAATAAATGTTGAATTGAAGCTATTGTATTGCTGTCTTTTCCCATTAAGTAGTGAACAAAAATGGGACCAACCCAGACATGATGCTTGTTGCTTTGTTACAACAAATTCAGCATCACCCCCTTTATAAGCCAGTAATTGATGCCACTCTCAGAATTAACTGCTGAATCTTATTTCAAAACTGCAACACTTGTTAGGGATTGGCGGGATTACCATTTTTGTGGCTGCATGTTTCATCCTCCTTTACTTGCCAGTAATTGATTCCTTTTTTGCCTCTGTTTGAACAGGGATATCTATTCAACTTGTTTCTATTGCGACATTTTGCTTCGCTACGCGAAACACTTTGCTTGATTTCAGTGCAACTGCACAAAACGAGATTGGATTTCCTATTCATGTTGGCAGATTCATATTTTATCCTAGTGTTCTCATGAAACGTCACTACAGGCCTTCATCCACATGATTATGCAGTGTGCTTTGAGATGTTGTGCTACTTGTATTGGTACTGTTTTAAATAAATGTTGAATTGAAGCTATTGTATTGCTGTCTTTTCCCATTAAGTAGTGAACAAAAATTGGACCAACCCAGTCATGATGCTTGTTGCTTTGTTACAACAAACTCTGCATCACCCCCTTTATAAGTAGATGGAAGCACATATTGTTGTTGCGCCCACTCTCCCCTGGAACTGTTTATGCTTTTCATTAATCTAATGCCGCTGGTAAAATTAAGCAATGCCACTCTCAGAATTAATTAACTATTGAATCTTAGTTCAAAACTGCAACACTTGTTAGGAATGGTACTATCCTGCTTTGTAGTTCTTTCTACATGTTTAACCAAGGTATTGTTAAGGTAATGTCTCTGTTAAAATGAATTAGTTACATTGTTTTAGGAATGGTACTTTTCTGCTTTGTCGTTCTTTATACATGTTGAAACAAGGCATTGTTAACATAATGTCTCAGTCAATATGAATGAATCACACTGATGGAGAATTGCTACTCTCCTGCTTTGTTTCCCATTAAGACAAGTCATCAACTGTTATTTCTCAGTAATTGTTTCCCTTATACCTATTGTTGCTTACAGGGATACCAAAATTAAAGCTCGGTTTTATTCCGACTTCGATTTTAGTTGAACTGCACAAAAGGAGCCAATGTGTCCAAGGCAAACTGCTGCGTTACTGGGTCCAGTTGGTTGTTCCACTTTGCAGAAAGAAGCAGTCACTGTTTGTGCTACATTATAGAAGGAATGACCGAGAATATTTACAGAGTATTATTAGACACCGGTGACATGACTAGTCTGCAGAGACCATTGGCAATTTAACAACACGTGGAGTGCCCTGGGCAAAAAGTGCCCAAACAAGTACAAGAAGCTATGACAGGACTCCACGATCATAGGCATTACATATTTTGAATGGGAAAAGCTTGTCAAAGTTTAATCATTGATGTTAGCAAGAAGACGTTAGTTTAATATATTGGAATTGGAAAGCCTTGTCAAAATTTTCTCATTGATGTTAGCCAGAAGACATGCATTTGATATTTTTGAGTGGGACGCCCTTGCTGTGAGCAGTGTCGAGTGTTTTTTCCTATTCCTGTGTTCAGTTTAGAAGTAAATAGTTACTCTGTTGAGATATTCATGTGTTAAGAGTTTGTTTTGAATATTGTCTATGTAATGCCAGGCCTTGTGTTCGATTGCAAAGTTAAGCTTGGAATGTTGTGGCATGCGGCATCACGAGCTGTTCACCGTGCCTCCTGAGAATAATGCTTCGTATTGTTTTGCATGTCGATCTAATGCCAGTGATTTGCTTGTTAAGAAGATCATCCTCTTCTATTGTTTCCGTGCGTAAGAAGTTCATTGTCCGATGTTTCATTCATAGCCTATACGACATGTCGGGTAGGTTAGACGTGAAACCATATGATCTTCCGACCAACTCATGATATTAGGCCATGATTGGATCGCCGTTTTCCAACCAAAACCGCTTGTAAAACTGACGCTTGTAAATTAAAGCAGATGGTCTCGGGCGAAGGCGCTTGGTTGGTCGATTTCGACTAGTAAAATATCGGAAGTACTTCACAAACGATCAAAATGCTGAACGACACTCGTACGATTGCTAATCCAGCCGTTAGCTGCTGTTTCAGCCTTGCCCATGGATGGCATGATACGCACGTCGTGCATGTATCGTCTAGTAATGTCGTCCATATAGCAGTGCTCGTAAAATATACACTGGTCTCTCAAATTACACGCGTAACCCGCCGGTTTTACTTATAGACCTCGGGCCCTCGGTTTCATTACGCCTGTATTTTACTTGTTGTTTCCGATGACGAGTAAATTACACTCGTATGTTAATACATGTTTGAAATAAACCGGAGCTCCCAAGCGCGGCCTTACCGTTTCATGCCGTCTCAGTTTCTCGAAGGTGCTCATAGGTGTCCGATGATCCTGGCTTCCTGAATGAGCAGCGGGCACTGTATCATACCTCCGTAGGGCCCGCGAGGCCCTCTCCGTTGTCCTTCGAGTTGTTGTGATTGTCGTGGCGCCGAGTGAGGGAGTCTTGGATTAGGGGGTATCCGGACAGCCGGACTATATACATCGTCCGGACTATTGAAGTGTGATGATACAAGACTGAAGACTTCGGCCCGTGTCCGGATGGGACTCTCCTTTGCGTGGAAGGCAAGCTTGGCGATCCGGATATTGTGTTTCCTTCCTTGTAACCGACTCCACGTAAACCCTAGCCCTCTATGGTGTCTATATTAACCGGAGAGGTTGGTCCTTAGAAGGGCGATCACAATTACAATCATACCATCATAGGCTAGCTCTTAGGGTTTAGCCTCAACGATCTCGTGGTAGATCTACTCTTGTACTACTCATATCTTCAATATTAATCAAGCAAGAAGTAGGGTTTTACCTCCATCGAGAGGGCCCGAACCTGGGTAAACATTGTGTCCCTTGCTTCCTGTTGCCATCAGCCTAAGACGCACAGATCGGGACCCCCTACCCGAGATCCGCCGGTTTTGACACCGACATTAGTGCTTTCATTGAGAGTTCCTCTGTGTCATTGCTGCAAGGCTCGATGGTTCGTCTCGTCGTCAAGGACAACATTACCTCAGGGGGAGCTCTGGTTGTAGGCCAAACTCTCTGACTTGGTAGCTTTATCATGGCTGCGCCGTCGGTGGTTGCACCGACGATGGCCCCTCGAGTCATCAAGCATAACCTTCGCGTCAGTTCGGAATTCGCCGAACAGATGGATCCGATGGAGCTCTCCTCCCTTAATGAGCTCTTGGATCACATCGCCGCTTTGGGAGTCACTACAGACTATGACCGGATCGGGCTTAAACCCGACCAAAGGGACATTAGATCCCCGCCGGCCACCCATGAGATAGCGGTAGTGGAGGAACCACACATGTATTGCCCCTCAACTTTGAGGGCGAATTATATACGTATCACCGAACTCCTTGAGCCGAACACCTGCTCAAAGGAAGACATGACCCAGGTCCCGGACTTAGAATCGGGCATTAGGCCGAAGAAATTGGGCAGCACTCCGAATCCCGAGCTGTCAGGCTCAGAACCTCCCACGCCCCTGGGTGTTAGATCGGATCAGAATCCAGATTCAGCTAACAACACCCACCTAGACTTAAATCGTCTCTCCCGCATCAAGCAAGATCCCTAGGAGACTGTACATAGCTACTGGGCCAGGTTCCTCCTTGCACTTAACAAGGTCAAGGATTGCCGCGAGGAGGACGTAGTCTCACTCTTCTACAAAAACTGCACGGACAAAGGACTCCTTAATGCTATAAGCCGCCATGACATAGTACACTTCGCGGACTTGGCAATCATAGTACAGAAGTACTATGCGATGGAAAGCGCCTGGAAAACCCAAACAAAATTTTGGGACAGTACGGCTCTCACCAAGACCTTTGTCCGAACTAAACAGGTGAACTCTCCTAAGTCGGCCGATCCAATTCCAAAGAAACCAAAGCACACCCCAGGGAGGGGAACCGTATTGGAAGAATGGCTCGATGGGCCATGTAAACTCCACAGTGCTCCGGACACAGCACCAACCCATAGCCATAGGGCGTGTTGGATACTCCGGCAGGTTGCAAAAAGTGGCGAGGATCTTCTTGCAAGCTGTAAAGCAGAACAACATCCCGCCAACAAGCACAATACAGTACTAACAGTCTTCGAGACTTTCGCCTCAAACAATAGGCGCAAGCGAGCTCATCGGAGCTCCGCTGAAATTTTCCATGTGGCAAAAATAAACCCCTGGAACGACACTGCTATAACTTTCAATGCCAGCGATGAACCTCGATTCCAGACCATCCGGGTACCAGCCGCTCTGGTCCTTAGCCCAATCGTGAATGGCTTACGGCTCACTAAAGTACTCATGGACGGTGGGAGCAGATTAAACTTGATCTATAAAGAAACGCTCGACAAGATGGAAATTGATAAAAGCTGCATTGAACAAAGCGGCACGACCTTCAGGGGAATTATCCCTAGTCGGGAGGCGCGGTGTGCGGGAAAAATCACACTCGATGTGGTATTCGGCACCCCAGAGAACTACAGGTCCGAAGAAATCACATTCCTAGTGGCTCCTTTCAGCAGCTGATACCACGCCCTTCTAGGGCGGGATGCGTTGACGAGCTTTGAAGCCATACCCCATTACGGGTACATGAAGCTTAAAATGCCCGGGCCCAATGGAATCATCACTCTAGCTAGTGATCCGAACGTCGCACTTCGCGCCGAAAACAAAACTGCAGCACTAGCCCTGGAAACATTTTCCGAAGCCCTAGCAGCCGAAGAATTAACGATGCTACGAGCCACTGTGGACAGGGACGACGTGATACTCAACAAGCGATCCAAGTCCACCTCATTTAAACTTGCAGACGAGATAGTCAAATTCCAAGTCCATCCAACGGACCCCACGAAGACAACTTCCATCAGGACACAGTTGAGCCCCGCAATGGACGCCGCACTACGAGACTTCTTACGCGAGAATTGGGACATTTTCGCCTGGCACCCATCGGACATGTAGGGTATCCCGCGTGGAATGGCCGAACACAACCTTAACATACTAAAGGGATACAAACCTGTCAAACAAACCCTAAGGCGATTTTTAGAGCCCAAACGACAAGCAATGGGGGAAGAGCTAGCCGAGCTACTTGAGGCCGGATTCATCAGAGATATTAAACATCCGGAGTGGCTGGCAAACTTGGTAATGGTACCAAAGAAGGACAAATCCTGGCACCTATGCGTCGACTTCAAAGACCTCAACAAGGCTTGCCCCAAGGATCCCTTTCCCCTCCCTCGCATCGATCAAATAATCGATGCCACAGCTGGACACGACTCGCTGTGTTTTCTCGACGCATACTCTGGATACCATCAAATAAAGATGATAGAGTCTTACCAAGCTGCAATAGCTTTCATAACTGTCACATCCCTGGTCCTGTTATGCACTAGGCTAGACCTCATGTGAGTATCATGTTTTAATTCAAATGAAATTTGAATTGAGGAATTTTTAAAGCCTCAGAAACCTTCTAAAAATGATCAACATTAAAATCTCCTCAAAGAAGTCCAAGAAAATGTTCCTCTTAGTCTCTGAAAATATTGCAAAGAGGTAAAACTCAAAACAATATTTTTGGTATCTCAGAGTTAATTATTTTGGGCCTTTGAATTAAATAAATAGCTATTTGCATTGGATATATATTTGATATATAAATTATATATGTCCAATAATTACTGGAACATTTTATGTGGTTTGGTATATTTTAGTCCTAGCCACATAACTATTTCCAGGATTTTATAAAATGGTTTAGTGTCTAAAACTAAATCAAAACAAACTACAGAAAATAGAAAACAAAATTAAATAGAAATGAAAGAGAGAGAGAAGGACTTATCTGGCGCTCACCCGGTAGCCAGCCGGCCCAGCTCCTGTGCGGCCCAGCCCATCTCCACTTCCCCCCCCCCTGTCGCCTTCCTCCTCGCGCCAGTAGGCACAGGCGCGTGGCCGACGTACGCCGGCGCACGCCCCGGCCACCTCCTGCTTGCCGCTCCACCACGACACCCCGGACGCCTCCATGCGTGCCACGCCACCCCCCTGGAACTCCCTCACTCTTCCGAACTATCCCCCCC
>NC_057804.1:387637913-387639606 GCF_018294505.1 Triticum aestivum | reverse complement strand
TTAAACTAAACTAACCCCCCCTGTCTAACCTGTGTCACTGACGTGTGGCCCCCACACGTCAGGTTTGACTCTGGGCGACCCAGTTGACCTGCTGACCTCAGCCTTACGCCATGCTGACGCAATATTCCTTTTCTGGAATTTAGTTCATTTTATAAATATTCAGGAAATTCCAGAAATTTGTAAAAACTTCTAAAAATCATAGAAATTCAACCGTAACTCCAAATTAGATAATTTATATATGAAAAATTATCAGAAAAATTCAAGGAATCCATCTGTACCATTTTCATGCATGTTAGAACAACTTATAGCTGCTGTTTAGCACAAATCAATTAAATGGCATTTGAATAATCACATATGGAGTTTGAATTTGAATCTTGTATTCAAACCAACTTCATTTAATCTGTTGCTAGTTGCATTAGCCCAAAACACATTCATTTTGCCATGTCATGATCATACATCATATTGTGCATTGCATTGATTGTGTTCCCTTCTGTGTTGCCGGTATTTGTCCCCTCTCGATAGACGTGATACCGATGATGTGATCGTTGACACTGATGAAGACTCAATGTTATCTTCAGAAGTGCCAGGCAGGCAAAACCCCCTTGTTCATTCCAATACAATCCTACTCTCTCGCTCCTGCTCTCTTTTAATGCATTAGGACAACACCGATTTATCTGTTACTTGCTGCGGTAGCTGAACCCCTTTATCCTTTGCATGACCTGTCATTCCACAGTAATTAGATGAAACCCACTAGCATGAGTAGGAGTTGTTTGAGCCCTGTTGTGCCTACTCATTCATGTTTGTTTGTCATGCCTGCTACTGCTTAGAGTTGAGTCAGGTCTGATTCATCCGGGATGAATCAGAGGTGTGTGAACATGTCCTACTGTGCGTGAGCTAAGTGTGTGAACACGATTTGGTAAAGGTAGCGGTGAGAGGCCATGTAGGAGTACATGGTGGGTTGTCTCATTGCAGCCGTCCTCAGGAACTGAGTTCTGTGTTTGTGATCCATGATTCAGCTACTACCATGCATTGGGCCCTGAAATATGACCCCGCTCGACTTCTTATTCACCCTAGTCCTCTGTCCAGGAGTTGCAAGTAGTTTCTGGTGTTTGTAGCTTACTGGAGGCCGTGGACAGCGCTGACCGTAGGGGCTGGCTGTGATGCGGTAGGTACGTGGCACGGTGTACCGGATGCCCGTTTGGTATCTCGGGAACCCTGTTCACATCGTTTGGGGTTGTGAGCGAAACTCCGGCCGGATCTCCTCATGGATGGAACCCGAATAGGCGATAAACCTGGACTAGAGACTTGAGTGTTTAGGTAGGTCGTGGTCTACACCCACGTCGGCTTTCGCTTGAAGTCTGCCGAGCACATGTCGTGTGCAGACGCTAAGTGGTGGAAACATGTATGAAGAAGTACACCCCTGCAGGGTTAACATCATCTATTCAAATAGCCGTGTCCGCGGAAAAGGACTTCTGGATTGCTTATATCAGTTCATAGACAAGTGAAAGTGGATACTTTAAAATGCGCAAGATAAGCGTGAGTGCTATGGATGGCGTTCTCGTAGGGAGACGGGAGCGGATCCATAGTGGTGTATTGATATGGTGAATATGTGGACTCGTGTGCGCCACCTCAAAAGAGTTACTTGCAGTCGTAGTTCAGGATAGCCACCGAGTCAAAGCTGGCTTGCTGCAGT
>NC_057804.1:387629842-387637541 GCF_018294505.1 Triticum aestivum | reverse complement strand
CCGTTCCCCTCCTCGGCCACCGCGGATCGCCGCCGTCAAATCCGCCCCCGTCCGGCCTCCCTCAAGCTCGCCGTCCACCTCTACAGGGTCTACGTGAGCTCTCCGTCCGTTTCCCCCTCTCTGTTTCGTCGTTCGCGCGCCGTAGCTAGGTTATCCACCGCGGCCGAGAGCTTCTCGCCGCCGGCCATGGCGTGGCCGTGGCCACAGCCACCGCAGCTCGCTCCCGAGCCCACCATCGTGCTCACCGCAACCCCAGGAGGCCGCAGCGCCCTTCCGTTTCCCCTCTTGTGCACCGTAGCGCCGTTCCCGCCAACGCCCGAGGTCCGACAGCCGCTGAGCTCGACGCCGGCGAGGATTACGGCCGCCCTAGCTTCTCCCGTTTGCCCTGTTAGATGCGCGCGAGCCTGGGCATTCCGTAGATGCCCTCCGCTGGCCATTTGGTCGCCGGAGCAAGAAACCCGAAGGCCTCCGCCGCCTCGGCCTCGCCGGCGACTCAACGCCGGCAGGATTGAGTCGTTTGACCAGGGGTTTGACCTCCCCTGGGTCTATGACAGGTGGCCCCCCGCCATCAGGTGATTAGTTTAAGCTAATCACCACCTAAGCTAACCCCCTGACACTGACATGTGGGCCCTAGTGCCCCTAATCTTTAATTAAACTAAACTAACCCCCCCTGTCTAACCTGTGTCACTGACGTGTGGCCCCCACACGTCAGGTTTGACTCTGGGCGACCCAGTTGACCTGCTGACCTCAGCCTTACGCCATGCTGACGCAATATTCCTTTTCTGGAATTTAGTTCATTTTATAAATATTCAGGAAATTCCAGAAATTTGTAAAAACTTCTAAAAATCATAGAAATTCAACCGTAACTCCAAATTAGATAATTTATATATGAAAAATTATCAGAAAAATTCAAGGAATCCATCTGTACCATTTTCATGCATGTTAGAACAACTTATAGCTGCTTTTTAGCACAAATCAATTAAATGGCATTTGAATAATCACATATGGAGTTTGAATTTGAATCTTGTATTCAAACCAACTTCATTTAATCTGTTGCTAGTTGCATTAGCCCAAAACACATTCATTTTGCCATGTCATGATCATGCATCATATTGTGCATTGCATTGATTGTGTTCCCTTCTGTGTTGCCGGTATTTGTCCCCTCTCGATAGACGTGATACCGATGATGTGATCGTTGACACTGATGAAGACTCAATGTTATCTTCAGAAGTGCCAGGCAAGCAAAACCCCCTTGTTCATTCCGATACAATCCTACTCTCTCGCTCCTGCTCTCTTTTACTGCATTAGGACAACACCGATTCATCTGTTACCTGCTGCGGTAGCTGAACCCCTTTGTCTTTTGCATGACCTGTCATTGCCACAGTAAATAGATGAAACCCACTAGCATGAGTAGGAGTTGTTTGAGCCCTGATGTGCCTACTCATTCATGTTTGTTTGTCATGCCTGCTATTGCTTAGAGTTGAGTCAGGTCTGATTCATCGGGGATGAATCAGAGGCGTGTGAACATGTCCTACTGTGTGTGAGCTAAGTGTGTGAACACGATTTGGTAAAGGTAGCGGTGAGAGGCCATGTAGGAGTACATGGTGGGTTGTCTCATTGCAGCCGTCCTCAGGAACTGAGTTCTGTGTTTGTGATCCATGATTCAGCTACTACCATGCATTGGGCCCTGAAATATGACCCCGCTCGACTTCTTATTCACCCTAGTCCTCTGTCCAGGAGTTGCAAGTAGTTTCTGGTGTTTGTAGCTTACTGGAGGCCGTGGACAGCGCTGACCGTAGGGGCTGGCTGTGATGCGGTAGGTACGTGGCACGGTGTACCGGATGCCCGTTTGGTATCTCGGGAACCCTGTTCACATCGTTTGGGGTTGTGAGCGAAACTCCGGCCGGATCTCCTCATGGATGGAACCCGAATAGGCGATAAACCTGGACTAGAGACTTGAGTGTTTAGGTAGGTCGTGGTCTACACCCACGTCGGCTTTCGCTTGAAGTCTGCCGAGCACATGTCGTGTGCAGACGCTAAGTGGTGGAAACATGTATGAAGAAGTACACCCCTGCAGGGTTAACATCATCTATTCAAATAGCCGTGTCCGCGGAAAAGGACTTCTGGATTGCTTATATCAGTTCATAGACAAGTGAAAGTGGATACTTTAAAATGCGCAAGATAAGCGTGAGTGCTATGGATGGCGTTCTCGTAGGGAGACGGGAGCGGATCCATAGTGGTGTATTGATATGGTGAATATGTGGACTCGTGTGCGCCACCTCAAAAGAGTTACTTGCAGTCGTAGTTCAGGATAGCCACCGAGTCAAAGCTGGCTTGCTGCAGTTAAACCCCACCATCCCCTTTGTTGATAATGATGCATATGTAGTTAGTTCTGATGTAAGTCTTGCTGGGTACATTTGTACTCACGTTTGCCTATTTTATGTTTTTGCAGAGAGACTTCGGTCTCACTAGTAGTTCCGCGTGGACTTCGATGTTTAGCTTGATACCTCAACTACGATCTTGTGCCCTCGGCAGGATCTGGTAGATAGTCAGGCTTCTCAGCCTTTTCATTTATAGATGTCTGTACCCAGACATGATTGCTTCCGCTTGTGCTTTGACTTGTATGCTCTGAGTGTTGGGTCATGAGACCCATGTTTGTATTATCTCGCTCCTCGGAGCCTATTGATTAAATACTTGAGTCATAGGGTCATGTTGTGATGCCATGTTGTATTTGCACATATCAAGCATATTGTGTGTATGCTATTGAAATGCTTGGTATGTGTGGGATCTGACCATCTAGTTGTTTATCTTTAGTAGCCTCTCTTACCGGGAAATGTCTCCTAGTGTTTCCACCGAGCCATGGTAGCTTGCTACTGCTCTGGAACACTTAGGCTGGCCGGCATGTGTCCTTCTTCGTTCCTGTGTCTGTCCCTTCGGGGAAATGTCACGCGATGAATACCGGAGTCCTGTTAGCCCGCTACAGCCCGGTTCACCGGAGTCCTGCTAGCCCAGTGCTACAGCCTGGATTCACTCGCTGATGACCGACACGTTCGATGCTGGGTCATGGATGCCTGTCCCTGTAAGTCTGTGCCACTTTGGGTTTACGACTAGCCATGTCAGCCCGGGATCCTTATCATATGGATGCTAGCGACACTGTCATATACGTGTGCCAAAAGGCGCAAACGGTCCCGGGCAAAGGTAAGGCGACACCCGTGGGAATACCGTGCGTGAGGCCGCAAAGTGATATGAGGTGTTACATGCTAGATCGATGTGGCATTGAGTCGGGGTCCTGACAGCGTTGGTATCAGAGCTTGACTGCCTGTAGGATTACCAAGCCAAACTGGTCGAAGTTGAGTCTAGAAATTCTTTAGTTATATAAGGGAATTGATTGTGGGATGGAACGTAAGGCTCTTTTTACTCCTTATACCTTATGCCTTCTGATCTGAGTCATCTTATCTTTCCTGCGGGGATTAAGAACTAGGCTATCTTTTCTTTCTATCAGGATCACGTGTTACTAATCCGTAGACTTATAGATTGTTGGACTTAAGCCTCGTTTCAGTTCCTAGTACTTCTGTATGTTAATTATTGATCTCAAGACCTTGATATTGTGCTTCTGAGTGGTTATGCCACCATTTTTGTGAATGTCTCAAATCTTTTCTGAGCATTTACAGCCGTTATGCTGTCCGAGTCATTCCAGGTTTCTAAATAGTCTGATGCATTTGCAAAATCCTTTCCCTCTGGTTTCGATGCTCCTTTATGCCAGCTCAATCACACTAATTGTTGAGTTGAGGTATTCTACTGCCTCGACCTTTATGTTGGAATAATTATTATGACCCTAGGTGTCTCAGGGGATCATCTAGTAATTTAGCCATGATTTGTGTTCCCAGTGTGATGATTCTGGCCATCATTCTCGAAAGCATCCCGTGATGCTACTTAGTGGTAGGTATTCTAGTCCTGGGTTCTTGAACCCGAGATTCACTCTACTTACTTCATGTTGATAGTGTTTGCTAGTCCCTTTAGGATAGTAGTAACCTTTGCGATAGTCCTCGAGGTTCGTGGTACATCCTTCTTCCAATTACCATGAACCATTCTTGGCAGGAGTTCTTCTGAACCAAAAGATGACAACAAGAGTGCTGTCGATGAGTTCTCCATGCTATATTGTGACTCTGCCAGCTCAATCCTTCTGCATGGGTTATCCGAAAGAATTATGTTGAACTTGATTCGACATACTAGTCTATGCATCCACAACTCAGAAAGTTATATGTTCCTTTGAGTTGTCCCTCTTTAGTTGTCTACTGACCTTCGTCTATCAATTGATAGTCAAGAGTATGCGTGCGTTCGTTTATCGATGCCTACTACTTTTGTGGTCCGTCAAGCCATTCTATCGCGGAATGACTAGGAGAAACAAACTCCAGTACCTCATCCATATCTAGGATTGGGTCAAAGTAGTTGTATTCCGCAGATCAAATGCCAATCCAGCTTTTGGTTCTGTTCTACCTTGGAGTATTACCTTATTCTATATCGAGATTGTTATAGGAATTGCACACCATCCTATGAACTCTTGGTACAGTGATACTTCTCACCATCATTAGTCATTCCTCGGCCCTCGTGTTGATGCAACCGAAATACCGACAAATGAATTGTGATGTGTGAAATCAATACTCCCAGCAACCTCGTTGCTTGGTAGTTAAAGGATAATAATTTCATTCTTAGTATGTTGGTTTTTGAATCATCCTTCTAAGACTGATCGTGCTACCTAGTCCTTATTTCGGTGCACCCTTTGATTGATGAGTTAGGATCTTGTCAGGTCCTCACTCATTTGATCATATCGTCTTGCCCTCAAAAGCGAGATTGTTCTCAAGCTTAGTAACATACCGGTGGTTCGTGATTTTCCGAATATCTTCTCGGAAGTATTACCAGGTTGTCACCTGACTGCTATGTTGAGCTCGTGATCAAGTCGGGTTCTTGTGAACCACCCTTTCTCCAAGAATCTGTGATGGATATCCCGGAGCTAGTTGGTTAAGCTAGACAACAACTTGGAGAGTTGGAAGATAAAAGCTTGTCTGACTTAGTTCATGTTAAGGGATATCTTTCTGTGTATGTGTGTGTGTTGAAGAAAGATGATATCTTCATTAATTGGTCCTTGTGATCAGTTGTTGGACCTATTGTCTTACCCCATCTATAATTTGAGTATGGGCTATCATCCAATCAGACCAGAACCAACGATATTCGTAATGTTGTCTTACTCGTGGTTGATCCCTCGAGCATACACCATTATATCTTTTGGGTCTGACCAATGCTAACACTTGTTCTCTTAACTATGGAATTCCTTTTAAAGGGAAACCCGGAAGAATTGTTGTTGAGCCCATTGACAACATCCTTATCTCCTCCATGATTTTGTTGAACATTAAGCTAGTGTTGGAAATTTTTGAAAGCATTTCTTCATGCTAACTCATGAATTATTTGTTTGATGAAAGGAGTGACTTCCTCTTATACACGTGCATTTGGTGAAAGTTGCCGCCGTGGATTTGAGAAAGTTAGTTTTGCTTCCTCTGGAAAAATCCCAAGTCAGTCATGCATACGTGCGAAGTATTCTGTGGTCTGGAGACTTGCAACCTTCATTCCATATGTGTTCCGAGCACACCAAGCCACTGATTGAGTTGTTCAAAGATAAAGGAGTCTGTCCAAGGTGAACTCTTTGGACTTCCACGCGTGGAGACTTCGATGTCATTAATGATGGTTCCCCACCTGAACTCGGTAGTGTTTTATTATAAGACTACCACGTGGTCATGTTTGTCTGGGACAGCGTGTTCACATGTTTGTAGCAGAACCAGCTCATGGTTTGAAGCTTACTATCGTAGTTCATTCCCCGAGAATCTCGCAGCGTTGTCTCGTCGAATTGTGTTGCAAACTTTCATTTTTCTACCTAGACTCGATGAGTCTGGAATATCCTGACACCAACCAGATCTGAATCTCAGGCAGATATGATGGTTTGGAACATTTCCCAAGAACTATAATATCGGTCCCTCGAAAACCGGTAAAGTGGATGTCGTGGCCAACACACCCAGCCGGAAGACCTGTTATTATAATATCTTGATTTAGGAAGTTGGCCACCTCCCCATAGGGATTTCGTAGGATTTACTCCCTAGTTTCCCCTATGGATTTTGAGATCCCGAAGTCTGACCTTTTACTTGATGTTCTAGATATCAAACCATATCTATGAATGGGTTACGCTAGCACATCAAGGAGAACATTAGAAGCGGAGTGCTAAATGTCTCTCGGTCGATCATCCAGATTTTGTTTCCTTGGCCTCGCCAAGGTGAAATCTAAGAAGGTGTTATCTTCCTTTGCATCGGCATCTTCCACCGGTATTCATCATGGTAGTAAGTTGTGTTGCCAGAACCCTTGACACGGATATTGGTAAAACCTTGATGATTATGGAAATGCTCAAGTTCTTGAGAGCACGCACAAGCGTTAGGTGTTACCATCGGCACTAGCTAGGTTTGCTCTCAACTTCCTCGGTTATGCTATAACTTCTCAACAGTGGATTCACTCTTTATTGTTGGGTTCTTCCCCAGTTACCAGAATCATTCCCAGCATTTGCATTTTGTTCCCAGCTTGCACCGCCAATGTGCCATTCTACCACGGGTCTCTTCCATTTCCGGTGGTAAGCAAATTCATCCATTACGTTGTCTTCAACAAGGTAATCCACATCATCCAAGTCCGAGTATGCCATTCTACCGACCCCCTCCAAATGACCGCTCGAGAATTGCCTTAGGCTGGTTTAAAGAGTTTCAATGATCTCTGAATCAAAAGTAATTCTTTTTGCCACTTAAGGGGATATCTCTACGAGTCACCTTCCCTAAGGTGTATCGTTATGGTATCATGGCAACTCAACTCCTCGCTACGTTGACAATCGATTACCACCTTCTTAAGCGTGAAATTGTGGTCTACCTAGTGAACCTTCGTCATCTGCTTCACTCCATTCCTATGGATGTGTGCTTCGCCTCTCATGCTCGAGAGATGTTGCTATGTCTCATTCCGTGAGTTAATCCTGAGTTGTTCGACCTTCGAGAAGAACCATTCTTTTAGGATCTTTCCTTTCCTCTCGTTGTCATGTTAGTTGGAGTTCTCAGAGCAAGACTTCGAGACAAAGATGGTGATCGAATCAACTCTTTGATAAAGTGCACCCTGGATCGTGAAGATTGTGCTAGTTTGCGTTTCCCCTTCACCCTACCCTACGCTTGAATCTCGGGACGAGATTTTTGTTTAGTGGGGGTGAGTTGTCACATCCCTGGTCCTGTTATGCACTAGGCTAGACCTCATGTGAGTATCATGTTTTAATTCAAATGAAATTTGAATTGAGGAATTTTTAAAGCCTCAGAAACCTTCTAAAAATGATCAACATTAAAATCTCCTCAAAGAAATCCAAGAAAATGTTCCTCTTAGTCTCTGAAAATATTGCAAAGAGGTAAAACTCAAAACAATATTTTTGGTATCTCAGAGTTAATTATTTTGGGCCTTTGAATTAAATAAATAGCTATTTGCATTGGATATATATTTGATATATAAATAATATATGTCCAATAATTACTGGAACATTTTATGTGGTTTGGTATATTTTAGTCCTAGCCACATAACTATTTCCAGGATTTTATAAAATGGTTTAGTGTCTAAAACTAAATCAAAACAAACTACA
>NC_057804.1:387614787-387629181 GCF_018294505.1 Triticum aestivum | reverse complement strand
CCTGGAACTCCCTCACTCTTCCGAACTCTCCCCCCCTCCTCTGCTTCCTCTCTCCCTCACTCGCCCGAACGGAGCCGCCGCCACCGACGAGCTCCCTCGCGGCCACCGCCACCCCCTAGCCTCGCCGATGCGCTCAAAGGCTCCGCCTCGACCCCTCTTCCTCCCCACCGATCCACGGCCCTCCGGAAGCCCTGGATGCTGCAAGCTTCGCCGTTCCCCTCCTCGGCCACCGCGGATCGCCGTCGTCAAATCCGCCCCCGTCCGGCCTCCCTCAAGCTCGTCGTCCACCTCTACAGGGTCTACGTGAGCTCTCCGTCCGTTTCCCCCTCTCTATTTCGTCGTTCGCGCGCCGTAGCTAGGTTATCCACCGCGGCCGAGAGCTTCTCGCCGCCGGCCATGGCGTGGCCGTGGCCACAGCCACCGCAGCTCGCTCCCGAGCCCACCGTCGTGCTCACCGCAACCCCAGGAGGCCGCAGCGCCCTTCTGTTTCCCCTCTTGTGCACCGCAGCGCCGTTCCCGCCAACGCCCGAGGTCCGGCAGCCGCTGAGCTCGACGCCGGCGAGGATTACGGCCGCCCTAGCTTCTCCCGTTTGCCCTGTTAGATGCGCACGAGCCTGGGCATTCCGTAGATGCCCTCCGCCGGCCATTTGGTCGCCGGAGCAAGAAACCCAAAGGCCTCCGCCGCCTCGGCCTCGCCGGCGACTCAACGCCGGCGGGATTGAGTCGTTTGACCAGGGGTTTGACCTCCCCTGGGTCTATGACAGGTGGGCCCCCGCCATCAGGTGATTAGTTTAAGCTAATCACCACCTAAGCTAACCCCCTGACACTGACATGTGGGCCCTAGTGCCCCTAATCTTTAATTAAACTAAACTAACCCCCCCTGTCTAACCTGTGTCACTGACGTGTGGCCCCCACACGTCAGGTTTGACTCTGGGCGACCCAGTTGACCTGCTGACCTCAGCCTTACGCCATGCTGATGCAATATTCCTTTTCTGGAATTTAGTTCATTTTATAAATATTCAGGAAATTCCAGAAATTTGTAAAAACTTCTAAAAATCATAGAAATTCAACCGTAACTCCAAATTAGATAATTTATATATGAAAAATTATCAGAAAAATTCAAGGAATCCATCTGTACCATTTTCATGCATGTTAGAACAACTTATAGCTGCTGTTTAGCACAAATCAATTAAATGGCATTTGAATAATCACATATGGAGTTTGAATTTGAATCTTGTATTCAAACCAACTTCATTTAATCTGTTGCTAGTTGCATTAGCCCAAAACACATTCATTTTGCCATGTCATGATCATACATCATATTGTGCATTGCATTGATTGTGCTCCCTTCTGTGTTGCCGGTATTTGTCCCCTCTCGATAGACGTGATACCGATGATGTGATCGTTGACACTGATGAAGACTCAATGTTATCTTCAGAAGTGCCAGGCAAGCAAAACCCCCTTGTTCATTCCAATACAATCCTACTCTCTCGCTCCTGCTCTCTTTTAATGCATTAGGACAACACCGATTTATCTGTTACTTGCTGCGGTAGCTGAACCCCTTTATCCTTTGCATGACCTGTCATTCCATAGTAATTAGATGAAACCCACTAGCATGAGTAGGAGTTGTTTGAGCCCTGTTGTGCCTACTCATTCATGTTTGTTTGTCATGCCTGCTACTGCTTAGAGTTGAGTCAGGTCTGATTCATCCGGGATGAATCAGAGGTGTGTGAACATGTCCTACTGTGCGTGAGCTAAGTGTGTGAACACAATTTGGTAAAGGTAGCGGTGAGAGGCCATGTAGGAGTACATGGTGGGTTGTCTCATTGCAGCCGTCCTCAGGAACTGAGTTCTGTGTTTGTGATCCATGATTCAGCTACTACCATGCATTGGGCCCTGAAATATGACCCCGCTCGACTTCTTATTCACCCTAGTCCTCTGTCCAGGAGTTGCAAGTAGTTTCTGGTGTTTGTAGCTTACTGGAGGCCGTGGACAGCGCTGACCGTAGGGGCTGGCTGTGATGCGGTAGGTACGTGGCACGGTGTACCGGATGCCCGTTTGGTATCTCGGGAACCCTGTTCACATCGTTTGGGGTTGTGAGCGAAACTCCGGCCGGATCTCCTCATGGATGGAACCCGAATAGGCGATAAACCTGGACTAGAGACTTGAGTGTTTAGGTAGGTCGTGGTCTACACCCACGTCGGCTTTCGCTTGAAGTCTGCCGAGCACATGTCGTGTGCAGACGCTAAGTGGTGGAAACATGTATGAAGAAGTACACCCCTGCAGGGTTAACATCATCTATTCAAATAGCCGTGTCCGCGGAAAAGGACTTCTGGATTGCTTATATCAGTTCATAGACAAGTGAAAGTGGATACTTTAAAATGCGCAAGATAAGCGTGAGTGCTATGGATGGCGTTCTCGTAGGGAGACGGGAGCGGATCCATAGTGGTGTATTGATATGGTGAATATGTGGACTCGTGTGCGCCACCTCAAAAGAGTTACTTGCAGTCGTAGTTCAGGATAGCCACCGAGTCAAAGCTGGCTTGCTGCAGTTAAACCCCACCATCCCCTTTGTTGATAATGATGCATATGTAGTTAGTTCTGATGTAAGTCTTGCTGGGTACATTTGTACTCATGTTTGCCTATTTTATGTTTTTGCAGAGAGACTTCGGTCTCACTAGTAGTTCCGCGTGGACTTCGACGTTTAGCTTGATACCTCAGCTACGATCTTGTGCCCTCGGCAGGATCTGGTAGATAGTCAGGCTTCTCAGCCTTTTTCATTTACAGATGTCTGTACCCAGACATGATAGCTTCCGCTTGTGCTTTGACTTGTATGCTCTGAGTGTTGGGTCATGAGACCCATGTTTGTATTATCTCGCTCCTCGAAGCCTATTGATTAAATACTTGAGTCGTAGGGTCATGTTGTGATGCCATGTTGTATTTGCACATATCGAGCATATTGTGTGTATGCTATTGAAATGCTTGGTATGTGTGGGATCTGACCATCTAGTTGTTTATCTTTAGTAGCCTCTCTTACCGGGAAATGTCTCCTAGTGTTTCCACCGAGCCATGGTAGCTTGCTACTGCTCTGGAACACTTAGGCTGGCCGGCATGTGTCCTTCTTCGTTCCTGTGTCTGTCCCTTCGGGGAAATGTCACGTGATGAATACCGGAGTCCTGTTAGCCCGCTACAGCCCGGTTCACCGGAGTCCTGCTAGCCCAGTGCTACAGCCTGGATTCACTCGCTGATGACCGACACGTTCGATGCTGGGTCATGGATGCCTGTCCCTGTAAGTCTGTGCCACTTTGGGTTTACGACTAGCCATGTCAGCCCGGGCTCCTTATCATATGGATGCTAGTGACACTGTCATATACGTGTGCCAAAAGGCGCAAACGGTCCCGGGCAAAGGTAAGGCGACACCCGTGGGAATACCGTGCGTGAGGCCGCAAAGTGATATGAGGTGTTACATGCTAGATCGATGTGGCATTGAGTCGGGGTCCTGACAATAACGCCATATGGCCCCTTTTGCTTCAACACTATGCCTTTCGGGCTTAAGAATGCCGATGCAACCTATCAACGCATGATTCAAACATGCCTGGAAAAACAAATCGGCAAAACAGTGGAGGCATACATAGAGGACGTGGTCATAAAAATAAGACACGTCGAAACCCTAATAGATGAGTTGAGGCTTACATTCAATAACCTCCGGACATACGACATCAAGTTGAATCCGGAAAAATGCGTTTTCAGTGTCCCCTCGAGGAAACTGTTGGGCTTCATTGTTTCCAATAGAGGAATTGAAGCAAATCCGGCAAAAATCCGAGCTCTATCGCAGTTGGATATACCAACAGACCTCAAGCACATCCAGAAACTAGCTGGATGCGTGGCCGCTTCGAGCCGCTTTATCTCTAGGTTAGGAGAAAAGGCATTACCTCTTTACCGCCTCCTTCGGTGCACCAAACACTTCGTGTGGAAGGACGCAGCCGCGGCCGGACTAGGTGAAATAAAGACCTTACTGGCCAGTAATCCAGTCCTAACAGCGCCAAATATCGGCGAGCCCATGCTACTGTACATAGCTGCAACGCACCAAGTTGTAAGCGCAGTGCTCGTCGTCGAACGAGAGGTTGACGGATACAAATTCCCGCTCCAAAAGCCGGTTTATTACGTATCCACAGTCCTCACCCCATGCAAATCCCGATACCCACACTATCAAAAAATAGCATACGCGGTCTTGATGGCATCCCGGAAGCTGCGACACTACTTTCAAGAGTGTTCGATTACGATGGCCTCCGAAGTACCACTCAATGATATAATAAACAACCGCGACGCTACGGGCCGGATTTCTAAATGGGCCATCGAGCTCCTTCCATTCGAAATAATATACAAACCATGGTGGGCCATCAAGTCGCAAGTACTGGCTGACTTTTTCGCCGAATGGACAGAGGCCGAACTCCCTAAAGAGTACGGCACGCATTCCAACTGGATCATGCACTTCGACGGCTCTAAAATGCTGGCTGGATTGGGAGAAGGTGTAGTCCTGACGTCTCCCACTGGAGACACGGTCCAGTACGTCCTCTAAATATTATATACAGACTCCAACAATGCAACAAGGCTCTGTTGCACGGGCTTCGGATGGCGGTCTCTATGGGCATCCAACGCCTGAAAGTGCGCGGGGATTCGAACCTCGCAATATCACAAGTAAACAGAGACTTTGACGCCAAGGATCCGAAAATGGCGGCCTACCGTAATGTCGTCCTCAAAATGTCAGCTCAGTTCGAGGGGCTCAAATTCCACCATGTGGCTCGAGAAAGCAATCACGCGGCTGACGTTCTCGCCCGCATCGACGCTAAACGTGACCCTGTCCCACCTAACATATTCCTGGAAAGGTTGTTCAAGCCATCCGTGGTATGGGAAGGGGAGTCCGGCAGTACTAGCACAGATTCGAACACACACCCAGATTCTGAACCATCAGAAATAATCGGAGGCTCTGCCACCGAAATAACATCTTCGGCCCACGAAATCATGGCCGTAGTCGCCCCATGGACTGAGCCTTTCTTGACCTACCTAAATAGGCAGGAGCTCCCAGAAGACCAAAACGAAGCATGCTGCATTGTCCGACATTCTAAAGCTTACAAATTCCATGAAGGGGAACTCTACAAGAAAAGTGCCACTGGAGTGCTCCAAATATGCATCTCTGTGGAGGAAGGGCGGCAGCTCTTGGCTGAAATCCATGCCAGACTGGGCGGGCACCATGCCGCGGCTCGGGCACTAGTCAGCAAGGCTTTCCATATAGGCTTCTATTGGCCGACGGCCCGAGCAGACGCACAGGACCTTGTCCAACACTATGTCGGTTGCCAGCTCTTCACCAATCAGAGTCATATGCCCCTACCGCGCTCCAAACAATTCCCATAACCTGGCCCTTTGCGGTCTGGGGGCTGGATATGGTCGGACCCCTTAAAGGAGGAAGCCATAAGAAAAAATACGTATTGGTCATGGTGGACAAGTTCACCAAATGGATAGAAGCCAAACCAGTCAAAACGGCCGAATCCGTACTAGTCATAGACTTCATATCCGGGGTCGTACACCGATACGGCGTCCCCCACAGCATCATCACTGATAATGGCTCCAATTTCACAGCCGATGAGGTGAAAACTTGGTGCGGCAAAATGGGCATTAAGCTTGACTACGCATCCATCTACCATCCCCAAGCAAATGGCCAGCTCGAACGTGTAAACGGTCTCATTATGAGCGGCATCAAACCCAGACTAGTGCGATCTCTAACAGAGTCAGATACGCACTGGGTCGAGGAGCTCGACTCCGTACTCTGGGGGCTGCGGACCACGCCGAATCGCACCACCGGATATACACCATTTTTTATGGTGTACAGCGCGGAAGCAGTACTACCCTGCGACATAATACATGATTTGCCACGTGTACGCATGTACGAAGAGAAGGAAGCCAAGCTAGATCGGCAGGATAACTTGGATGCCCTGGAGGAGGAGCGCGACATTGCAAAAGCCCGCTCCACATTCTATCAACAGCAGGCTCGACGATACCAAAGCAGGGAAGTACGGGCCAAAACTTACAATATTTGCGAACTCGTTCTACGCCTACCGGAGAAGAAGAAGGACAAGCTCAAACCCAAGTGGGAAGGTCCCTTTGTCATCGACAAAGTTTTCACCGGAGGAGCGTACCGCTTACGTAATGCATCCGATAACAGGCTCGAGCTGAACCCATGGAATGCGGCCAGACTCCGGAGATTCTACGCCTAACACCGAACTCAATGTTCGTCTCCTTACTCCCTCCCTTTTATTTATGCTCCATCCCTTCTCCTTTCTTGACTTTTTTTTCCTCTCCACACAAAGTATCTAATACAGTACGGACTTCCGGATCACTCCGGCCGCACTATGTGTGTAAGCAATACCTGGGGGCTTCCTATACGGAAGCTAAAAATAAATACCCTAATGGCTTTTCGCCTATCACATATGCATTTCTTTTTCCATATGTGCCTTTTCTTCACCATTATATGTATCGATATGACTTAAGACGTGGCCAAGCTGGGTTGCCTGGCTCTTGTGTTTATGCCCTACATTCCCGTTAATTCGGCTAGGGCATAAGGGGAGCACCTCTGCGATTGTTACTGCCGGTTCAGCCGGATGTGTACCTCAGACTGGGTGAAGCCGAAATCTAGTTTCCTTAAGAGAATATTCAATCGGTGAACAAAAGATGTATTCGTTTATTACAACGTAAATACCTAGATGCCTTATATCCTGTGCATCATTCGCAGTCCGGACATGTGCATCATCGCATGCGTACCCAGGGAAAGGAACCCCTAACGGAACTATTCTCCCTGGAAGATGTTTCTTACTATCCATGTAATATAACATAACTAGTTGGGTACTTGTCTGTTCAAGCACTTATGACCCCTATGCCTAGTTTCCATGCATACCCCGGTTTTGTATAACTGAGCGGGTATTCGGACACACACCGGACTGTAGGATCCGGGGCCTGAAGCGAAAGGGTCCGCCATGACAAATGATTTTAATCCGGGTAGGGAATACTTATGTCCATTGAATTACACAGTCACTTAGACTGACTATATTACTCCTCTATACCATCCAATAGGCTATCTAGCTTACAATACTGTTGAGAATACTTGGCGGCTAACGCTACCTGGTCATATACCAGAATAACGGGAATTTCTTACCCATCTGGCCCCGCCAGTCCTACTTCGGCCATATGGTTTGGGTCCAGCTTGGTGTAGCGCGTCTTCACCATTGCCCAGGCTTCTCTTGCACCTTGCCAGCAAGCTGATATCTTCCACAATCGGAAGCACCGCCGGGCTCCTTGAAGCAGATCCACAAGCTCCCCCATGCCATTCGGCAGGAAGCTTGATGGCCACAAGGCATGAGCAACGTCGTGCATCACCCGCCGAGCTTGCTCATGCAACTGTGAAAGTTCTTGTAGTACCTCTCCCGTAGATGAGGGCATCTCCTCCTCGGGGCGACCCATTCACATTCCTACAAGCAAAATTCTTTCAATACACTTCCTCGCCGAACTGTAATATAGTTCGTTTGGGCACTCACTGTAAATACCGCATCGAAGCCTTTTGTTCTCCTTCACAGAGTCTGCCAGTTGAGCGCGGACGTCTTTTAATTCCACGTCCAGCCGAATATTGGCATCTTGAAGATTGTTCTTCTCTTGCCTAACTTGCGTAAGGATGCGTTCGTCAGCCTTTAGCTGCCTTTTGAGATGCGAGTCATCATCCATTACGCCCTCCGGATTCACCCCGGGATTGTCTGCAGAATTTTCTGTTAGACTAGTCATACCAGCCGCTTACTAACTGGTGCATCTTCGTACAATTGAGACAAATGTTACCAGATGAGGCCTTCTGGGATTCCTCTAACTTTGCAACAGTGTCCCTTAGCTGGGCCTTGAATTCCTCCAGCTCCCGAGCTAATTGTTCATTCTTATCTACAAGGACCTGTGCATAAATTGATCCTTAAAATAGTTGTTCCAACCGTTTCAAGTCTCAGGGGCTACTGTTATACATGCTTATCAAAATTTCTTACCTGTATATCTTTGGTATACTGGTCCGTCGCCAGGGCAAGCCCTCCTTGAGCTGCTCGGATGTATGCGTCCCCCAAATTGAAGGCATTAAAAGCCTCTTCAGAGAAGATGTTGTTCCGAAGCACGGCCCTCCGGCGCCGGTGATTCATGGCGCTCTCTACTTCGGAGTTCGTGCCCGATAGCATATCCGCATCCTCTATCGGAGAACTATGCGGCACTGGCCCCGTGTCCGCCTCCGTTCTCGAAACCGGTTCTGGAACCCGGCTGGTGGAGGCATGATTGGCGGGATCCCCGGATATAGTCTGGCTGCTCCTTTTCCTGCCAGGACACGAAGGGCGCTGTTATACTTCAAATACCATAATCGCAGGACAGGTTTTTGCTTTACCTCTGTAGCGGTGTGTCGACCCTCACCGCCTTCCTCTTGAGCCTGCCCGATACGGATGCCCGTGTTCGACGAGTCCCTAGGGGCTCGGCCCCACGCTCCAACCGTCGTCTATGCAAACAACACGACGCCTCAAGGGTAAGGCATGATACCTGAGGGGAGTCCTCTTTGGAGGATAGGGTTTTTAGTTGGCTTACACGCGACACGGGGAGCAGTCCGGGATAGTCGGCAATAATGGCCACTTAGGCACCATCACAGCTCGCTTGATAAAATACCCCGTTGACAAGCTCCACAATAATATCAGGATCTTCTTTGAGTCCTGGATCTAGGGCCCTTCCAGGGTCCTCTGGCTGCGGGGAGGGGCTGAAGATTCCTTCTACGGCCCTACTCAGTTCCTGCTCGGAAACATCGATGCGGGTAAACTTAGCAGAGAACGCTAAAGTAAGTGAAGCAGGGAAAGGAATGACGACTTACCCACTCTGGGGGCTGTACATGGAGAAACCGTCCCGCGGTTTAATGCAAAGGAATTCTTCCTCTTCCCCTTTGTATAAATCAGACTATCCTTTCCAGAGCAGTGGCGGAGTCTGGACCCTTATGGCCGCAGCGGGTGGCGTCGTCTTCCCCATTGAAGTGCCACATGGGCTTCCCCCGATATTGAAGCGGTTGCACTCCCCGCATTATGCATATTGCCATGACCTCGACTATCGTCAGTCCGGATTTGGCCAGTAACTTTATCCTGCTCATCAGGAAATGTATTTCCCTGGTATCCTCCTCTTGGAGGCCCCGGGGCCGCCAGCTTAGACATGCCCTCGGCGGGGCGTTACTGAACTTGGGGAGACCTGTCCGGACTGGATCCGTAAGGGGAACGTCATCAATGTAAAACCACTCTGAAGGCCAGTTCTCTGGTGCCTTCTTGGGAGTGCCGGATAGGTATCCGGTCTCGGCAATGCACCATATTTCGGCCCCACCCACTTGACATAGGGATTCTCCCTGGGTGCGGGGGACAAGGCAGAACAGCTTCTTCCATAACCCGAAGTGAGGTTTGCAGCCTAATAATAGCTCGCAAAGGGCAACGTACCCTGCTATATGTAGTACGGAGGCAGGGGTAAGGTTTTGCAACTAGAGACCTTTGAACTCCAGGAGCCCGTGAAGAAATGGGTGGATGGGAAACCCGACGCCCCTTAGCAGATGCGGGATAAAGCATATTCGCTCCTCTGGAGATGGATTAGGAGATCCCTCCGCTTGTTCCCCTCCGTTATAGGTGGCTATTCCGGCTCGAACGGGGACCATAAACGCCGGTGGGAGAAACCCTTGGGTTTGTAAATTTATCAAACGGCTATGAGGAATTGAACACTCTTCCCAATCCCCCGACTTGGAGCGAGGAGAGCGAGCAGAAGAGCTTCGACGACCGGCTATGTTGGAATGGTTTTTTCCGGAGGGCTCTGTGGGATGCTTGCTCGAGGGGGGAGAGTGAGGTTTGGATCTGAGAATTCCCGTCTCTTCAAATAGACGGCCCGCCGGAAGGATCGCGGGTGGCAAATGCAAAAATTCCTCGTCTCCTTGCATTCGCTTGACACGTGGAGGTGGTCATTATTGAGGCACTGAAGCCGAGGAGTGCGACATTGATGGGAAACCAGCCACTATTCGTCGTAGTAGGTACATTGGAGTATTTGGAGAAGGAACCCGCCTTGCAATGCCGAAGACAAGACTGCGCGTCGGACTCATCATCATTGAAGCCTGGTTCAGGGGCTACTGAGGGAGTCCTGGATTAGGGGGTATCTGGACAGCCGGACTATATACATCGTCCGGACTATTGAAGCGTGAAGATACAAGACTCAAGACTTCGGCCCGTGTCCGGATGGGACTCTCCTTTGCATGGAAGGCAAGCTTGGCGATCCGGATATTGTGTTTCCTTCCTTGTAACCGATTCCATGTAAACCCTAGCCCTCTCCGGTGTCTATATGAACCGGAGAGGTTGGTCCTTAGAAGGCCGATCACAATTACAATCATACCATCATAGGCTAGCTCTTAGGGTTTAGCCTCTACGATCTCGTAGTAGATCTACCCTTGTACTACTCATATCTTCAATATTAATCAAGCAGGAAGTAGGGTTTTACCTCCAACGAGAGGGCCCAAACCTGTGTAAACATTGTGTCCCTTGCTTCCTGTTACCATCAGCCTAAAAAGCACAGATCGGTACCCCCTACCCGAGATCCGCCGGTTTTGACACCGACACCGAGCATTGTTAACATCGTCAACGAACATGAGGATTCAGGAGATGACTTTATTTTGACTGGATGACACTAGGGACCCACTAGGGCCATAGCCGTACGTCCGCAAGTTCCTCCTTATTATGTACAATTATATTTTTTTGCTTTCTCCTGGTTTCCTGACATCACGGTCCCACACCATTGTCAACCTATGTAGTCAATATAAACAAGAGAATTGCACAAGGTGCGGCCAACAGTTGGGACCAAGCAGTTCGAGCAGTATTTGTATTTTTGAGGCGTGAGCACTGCAGAGTTTTTCTTGGCGATGATTTCGTTGTTGTTCACAAGAGAGCTGGGTATTAACTGGGCGGGCTGTGGCCCGTCTAGCCCAGGCCAGATATCCAGCCCAGATACTAATTTTTTCAAGATGAAAATGGCTAGCCGAGCTATACGTCTTTTTGAGGAATACCCAGGCAAGCTCAACTTGTTATTCTCTGCCCCGCTAGGCAAATCTTTCCTAGGAGGGATGCATTAGGCTTAACAGGAAAATGGGCTTTAAAAATAATAAATGGGATGTTAATATAAAAACTAGGAAGTAACTATTAAAAAATGCACCAAACACGAAATTAGTTTATAAAATATTATTTATGGATTTTGAAAATCTTAAATTTTCATTGTTGCGTGTGCAATGTTTCGTTGGATTATTACATAATACAAATTTATATTTAATCTGACTAGAGGGATAAAAATATTTCGGATCCCATCAAAATGTGGGAAATTTTATTGAATTCTGTCTTCAACGGTTGGTTGAAATTATTAATCGTTGTCGTAGCTAGAAAATGGGTTGTACTTTTAACAAACTGTAAATGGGCAATTGTAAATTCCATTAGAATTCAAAAATGGGCTGTACATTCTTATAAAACACAAATGGGCTATAATTTATCTGCCACACACTTGTGGGCCTACTAAGTGACGCGTCACCTAAAAAAATAAGTTGACGTGTATGCAAGGCTTTTTCAACTTATTATAGTCAACACACGCTTCTAGCAGCAGTGGCCGTTGGATGTCTATCCAACGGATGTCGTGCTTCTTCTTCAATCTCGGATATTCTTAGCTTCGGCCGCCCAAAAAGTGATTCCTCCCCCTGACATCTGGGGTGCACCATTCCGGAGGCTGACCTGTGGGCCTACTAAGTTGGAGCGTACCAAGGGCTTTGTTAACTTAGTCAATATAAATGATTCTAGCTTCAGTGACCGTACGATGTCCATTCAACGGCCGTAGTGCTTCTTCAACCTCTGGTCTTCTTGGTCCAGCTGCCCAAAGCAGGGCCGGTCGTGCCGCCTGCTCCTGCCTCCCGTGGGCGGCTGTTCTACCGCGGAGGCCTCACTGCCCCCATACTACTCCCACCGCTGGCCAGGCCATCCCTCCACTCACCCACACCCCCTGTTAATTTGCGGCGATGAGAGCCTCACACCGCAGTCGAACCAGTGAACCCTCGTACTCCTCTCCGCGCGAGCTTCCATTGCTGCGTCTTCCCCGGCTCCGCGTCGTCCCCTTCCTAGGCCTCGCCGTCGTCCATCGCCCTGGTGCTCTCGGAGCGGTGTGGTCAACATGGTCAACGACTGACTTTCATCGGAAGAGTACTGTATGTGGAGAGGCTGATAGATGGGTCCACGGCGGCCGCAAGGAAGTGCCTCATTATTACGTGCAAAATAATTATTCCTCCACCTGATAGCAGGGACCCACCGGACGGGCCATCTTATTTCCCGAAAAAATGTTTCCCCCCTGACTGCTGGGAACCACCGGACGGGCCACCCTATTTCGCGAAAAACGTTCCCCCCCACTGTCAGCTCGGACCCACCGGAAGTGGCTCTTTAATACGCACAAAAAATGAATACTCCCCCTGCTAGCTGGGACCCACCTTGGTGGGAGGCTGACTTGTGGGCCTACTAAGTTGATGGGGACGGAAGGCTTTGTCAACTTAGTCAATATGAATGATTCTAGCTCCAGTGACCGTACGATGTCCATCCAGCTGCCCAAAGCAGCGCCGGTCGTGCCGCCTGCTCCTGCCTCCCATGGCTGGTTGTGCTGCCACGGAGGCCTCACTGCCCCCTACTATTCCCACGGCTGGCCAGGCCTGCGACGACGGCAGCCTCACACCGCAGCCGAACGAATGAACCCTCATACTCATCTCCACGTGGGCATCCACTGCCGCGTCTTCACCGGATCTACGTCGTCCCCTTCCTAGGCCTCACCGTCGTCCACCGCCCTGGTGCTCTTGGCGCGGCATGGTCAACGTGGTCAAGGAACGACTTCCATCGGACGTGGACTGTACGTGGAGAGGCTGACAGTTGGGTCCACGGCCGCAGCAAGGAAGTGCCTCCTTATTACACGGAAAATAATGATTCCTCCACCTGACAGTAGGGACCTACCGGATGGGCCACCGTATTTCGTGAACAAAACGTATCCCTCCTGACTGCTGGGACCCACCAGCTACACCTTCGCACGCAAGGAAGTGCGTCCGGGCAAAAAAAAAATGATTCGCCCCCCTGACTGCTGGGACCCACCAGCTACATCTTTGCACGCAAGGAAGTGCGTCCGGGCAAAAAAAACCAAAACGATTCGCCCCCCTGACTACTGGGACCCACCAGCTACATCTTCGCACGCAAGAAAGTGCCTGACAGTCGGGCCCACCTGGTCGAAGCGTACGTAGCGTTGTCATTCTGGTCACGAAAGTGTACGTACATACTGGTCGATGTAGAGGCGCGCACGTGTCGTAGTAGAGGCGCGTAACGTGTCGTAGTAGAGGCGCGCACGTAGCATGTAGACATACGTACAGCGGCCAGGTTGCAAGAAAGAAAATACGGCCACGTATGTACATACGGGAAGGTTCTCGAACGCCTACTCGTGTATACGTACATGGCTGGGTCGGAACAAAGAAACAACATCATCGTCGTGTTCATGGGGAGGCAACAGAATGTGTCATGTTCATGGGAAGGCAACGAAATGCGTCGTGTTCATGCGGAGGCAACGGAATGCGTCGTGTTCATCGGGAGGCAACGGAATGCGTCGTGTTCATCGGGAGGCAACAAAACGCATGGGAGCCAACCGGCTGGGTCAGAATGGAATGCGTCGTCGTGTTCATCGGGAGGGCTTGCACAGAATAGGCAATGGAAACGAGGCCTGGCGAACCGCAGAACGGAGGAAACGGACCTCCTACGATCGAAACGGGGGTCCTATTGATCGGGAGGGGTGTGGCGTACCGCAAAACGGACTAAACGGACCTGCTACGGTCGAAACGGGGGTCCTGTTGATCGGGAGGGGTGTGGCGTACCACAAAACGGACGAAACGGACTTGTGTTGGAGTGCCATGGTCGAAACGGGGGTCCTGTTCATCGGGAGGGGTGTGGCGTACCACAAAACGGGACTCCACGGGATACTATTCATCTCCACCATCGACCTCCTCCAGCCTCCACGGGCTACCGTCGACCTCCTCCGGCCTCCACGGGCTCCTGTTCATCCAGCCTCCACCGCGCGCTACTCCACCGGGTACTGTTCAACCACCCCTCCACCGTCTACTATTCATCCAGCCCTCCACACCATGGGGTCCTGTTCAACCACCCCTCCATGGGCACCCCTCCACCATCTACTGTTCATCCAGCCCTCCACCACACGACATGGTCCTATTCATCCAGAGGCAACGCCACCACTCACTGTTCATCCAACCTCCCC
>NC_057804.1:387603377-387614475 GCF_018294505.1 Triticum aestivum | reverse complement strand
CCCCCCCCGCAACGCTCATTGTTCATCCCAGAGGCAGCATCGATCAGCTTCAGTTAGCAACACTAGCGAAGGAATCGCTCAATCGGGTTCAGTTAACAGCCATCGATCGATGCTCGGGTTCAGTAACGCGTAGCCTGGAGTGCAATCGCTCAGGTTCAGTTAGAGCCCAATGCCTCGCTCGGGTTTAGTTAGAGCCAACGCCTCGCACACATGCGCGTACCTGTACGAGAGAAACGCGCAACGCTCGGCCCCTAACCTCCCACTGTAACCGGCAACTCCCCAAAATTTTCCTCCCCCTCCCTTCTACCACGGTTTTTTCTGTCATGGACGGCCCAAAGAATGTCATGCAGCTGCGTCTCCGGCCCGCCCAGGACGAAAAGCCCATTTTTTGTAATGATTTTTTGTCATAGAAGTAGGAGCCCACCACATCCATGATGATACCGGGTTTTGTCATAATTATCGTCATAGAAGTGTCATATGCATGACAGAAAAAAAATTCGTTCGGCCCAAAATGTCATGGATGTGTCTTTTTTTTGTAGTGAAGAAGTAGAGATGATCGTTATGAACAAAGAACCTCTCACAGAAGCAAGGATTCGGTGAGGAAGGACAAGTCATCAAGGAGCTACACAAAACGAAGACATCAAGCTCATGTTGGTGAATGGGTATCCGGCCGAATCTGACCATCACTCTAAGAGAAGTTATCACTCCGACTCCGAATATACTCAAGATGAAGGTGTTGCCGGTCTAACACTTGTTTCAACCAACTCCTATGACATATTTGACTCCCCAAATGAAGAAATTGGAAGATATTTCATGGCTAAAGGCCCAAAGGTATCACACCCCGAGTATGTTGATTTCAATAGTGATGAAGATGATTCGCTAGGTGATGATGATTTACTTGTTGACAACTCTAGTGATGAAAACTATGATGAACTTGCTATTAATCATGCTAATCAAGATAAAAATAATGACGATGATAAGAAGGAGATTGAGCATCTAACTAAAGAACTAAACACTCTTAAGTTAGCTCACGAAACTACCTTGGAAGATCATCGATAGCTTTTAAAGACTCATGAGAAGCTACGCTTTGAAAAGCTCAATCTAGAGCAAGAGCATGGGTTCTTAAAATCAATCAATGATGATCTTCGTAAGAAAAGTTCTTCTTACATTGCCAAGCGTTTACTCTTGTCTGCTTACATGCCAGAAGTAAAATCTAGCAATAAGAACTAGAAAGATTCTTCTTCTAGTAGTAACAACAATCATGTTAAATCCAATGTTGTTGCTTCTAGTAGTTCTCTTGATTCCACTAATGGTTCTCTTAGCCAAGTTACTTGAGCAAGAAAAATAGCTTATTGAAGTGAATTATAGAGAAAGGTATTTACAACAGCCTTGCCGAAAGTAAGCACTTTGAGGAAATTGTACGCAAGCAAGGAAGGCACCGGAAGAATCAAGGTGTTGGTTTTGAACGAAAGTTCAATGCCAATGGAGTTGAGTGGGAAGAAGATCAATACCCCAAGACGAAGTTTGTTCCTCAACAAGAGAAGTACGATCCTACTTCTTTTGAGGGGACACAAGCTCAAGATGGTCTTCCACCACAAGACCACAAGCAAAAAGGAAAGGACAAGCTTCAAGAGGAGATTGATGCATTTGAAGAAGCTCCTAAGGCCTTGGTCAAGTGGGTTCTCAAGACTACATCTAGTTCTACTTCATCAAGTACGACTACAACTCCAAGCATTCCCATCAAATTGATGTGGATCCTGAAGAAGAAGATCTAGAGAGTTCTTGAGGGTGACTCCACCAACATGCTTCACTCATATCATTTTGGCAAGGACAAATTCTAACAACTTCCACATATTGCACTAGTTCTAGGACTCACAAACCCTATTGTTGGTAAGACAAGGGACAAGGTAACCTAATGCTTTCATGGACATCATCTTGTGTGAACTTCACTCTATGTCTATGGATATCCTTGTTTGTTCCTTGTGGGACTAACCCGTGTAGGTATTGAAAGTGCAACTCACTCCAATGGATTGCTCCGAATGATCTACGTCAACATTGAGCATCCACATCTTTAACATCTACATGAAGTCATCATCGACAAAACCCAAGGTTAGTTCATCCCTCTCAGGGGGGATATCACATCTAGGGGGAGCTTTACTCTAAGAATTGAGCTAAGGCAACTCTAGTGGTGTGAACATAACAATGCTTTATGTAAAAGTGGTAACCCCACTTGTGCTTAAATGATGAGTATGACCTATGATCAAATGTTCTCATTTGACTCCTAAGTCAATATACTCATATATAGATGATCTAGTCATCCCCAATTGCTTGATAGATGCTAGAGTGTTTGTACATGCTTTTCCACATATTTCATTTGCCATTTTATTGTAGGAGCATGTTGATTGCATATTTTACTCATTCGAGGACATCCATTTGTTGTTTTGATTGTTCGGCTCCTTTTTCTTTTCCCAAATAGATGGACAAGAATGCCTAAGAACTTCCTCTAGCTATCTATGCTTTTCTCGTCTCAAACTCTATTCATGCTACATCACAAAGTTTGATCAAGTATATTTGAACCCTCTGTGTGAGGAGCACTCAGAGTCACCGATTCGTCATAGACTTAAACTTCCAAAACCTCTTCGTGCATTTTGGTCTGACCGATTCATTCTTTTTGGTCATACCAAGTTCACTGAGCTGATCTAGGTTTTCAATCTCGGTGCAGCCGATTAGAACTTTTCGGTCACACCGAGTTGCAGTAACCGCTTGCGATTCTGCATCTCAGTGCCGCCGAGTTGTTCCACTCGGTCACACCGACAGGGTCAGGATATATATACCGATGGGTCAAATTTTGGAAATTTCTCCAAAACCTCTTCGCCGGCGCATGTCCTGCTCTTCTGACTCGGGTCCCCGGATCGTCTTCTCGTCGCCAGTGACCTACCGCCACCGGTCTCCGCCGCCATCAACGGAATTCAACCCCGCCGTTACCGTCGTAGCGAGTTCATCACTGAACTAGGGTATGAGTTCGAATCTTTTTGTTGTTCCTAACTCCGATTCTTAGCACAAAGCAAATGCCATGTTCTTTACCATGTATGAGATCATCCTGTCCATCAAAAACATCCTTTAGATTAGATTCGATTCAAAAATTTAGGGTTAGGTTTCCGCCAAACCCATCTCGGACCGACCGAGTTGTGGAAATCGGTCTCACTGATTTGGTTTAGTCCATTGCACTTGGACTTTTTGGTCTGACCGAAACTTGCGAATCGGTGTGACCAAGTTCAACTCTCAGTGAAACCCTAGCAAACTCGCAGTCACCGAACTGTGTCTCGGTCTGACCGATTTCACTAGTTTAGACTCCAAGGTTGCTTTGGTGTCTCTGGGTTTAACAAATCGGTAGCTCCAAAATGCTTTCTGTGGAAAACTAAAACTAAGTTTTTGAATCACTCGTTTTGCAAAACCTCTGCACTTTGTGATGCTCATCCACTCTATCCCATCTATAACTATTCACAGGGTCAGCTGTCAGTTTGCTTTGCCAGTATTTCTGATCAGAGTGATAGCCAGAATAAATCCGAGGAGCAAGTTAACATGAGTAAGGGCACTAGTCCCTCTAGCAGTTCTAATGATGGCAGCAGAAGTACTCCTAGCAACCTGCCTAAAGCTGCTACTAGGCAGAGGAGCAAGAGAAATTCTGATTCTGAAGATGAAGACTATGTGGCTGTTGAGGATGAGGCAACCTCAAACAAGAAAGTTGCTAAGAAATAGTATGGCATAGTTGCTTCAACCAAGCATGGTTTAAACAGAAAAGCTCCTGCGAAGAGAGTGCCAATGTCCAAAGCCAGAGCCTCAACTCAGGAAACAATTGAGTTCACTCTAGAACCAAAGGAGGCTGGTACAGTCAAGAAGAGGAAAGAAAGGGTCAAGAAGACCATAGAAAGAGTTATTGGAAAACCCTCCATGATGAGAGATCCAGCTGAGGATGAAGAGCAAGAGCAAGAGGATGCCGCACCAGCACCTAAAGCTCAAAAGCTGATGGGGGATGCCATCAAGTCTGGGGCTGCGCCTTCTAAGCCCAAGACTGCCCCGAAAGCTTATTTTCTAGCTCCCAGAACTGCACCAAAGAGGAGCACAAGGAATATACCAGCTACTGAGAAGAACAAGGCCCCAGTGCCTAAGATTGAAGAAGAAGAAGATGCTGAAGCCCAAGTGCTTCGGACGCTCAAGCCCGAGATTCCTGACCATGATGATAGTCATCTAGTGGCAGAAGACATGAACATCAGGAAGGATGGAGGTCTCAGACTTTGGAGACAAACTGATCCATATGCTGTGAGGAGAAGGACTGCTGTGGATTACAGGTACCACAGCAAAGAACAGCAGGATTTCTATGAGACCATCTTGCTTGATAAGAAGCCCATTGTTTGTGATATGAAGTCGGCAGACTCGGAATACATTGATGAGAATGAAGACCATTTTCTAGGTGTGCATGAGAGCTTTATGCTATGTGGAGTGGACAAGTTTGTGGGTCAGAAGTTGACCAAGTGGAATGATGAGCTCATTATGCAATTCTATTCTACAACTCATTTCTATCTAGATGGGAGGATTGTTTGGATGTCTGAGGTACAAGGTACCAATAACCTTTTGTCAAGTGGGCCAAATTTATCAAAGCCCCTGAAGAGCATGAGAATGACCTGGATGTCTATGCCAAGAAGAAGAAAGACCACAACTCAATGGCAAACATGTACAAGGAAATTCCTGACAAAGCCTTGGAAACTCATAAGCTAGGCTTTGTTCATTATCTGTTATCTGGTTTGGCCACAATTAACACCATCTTGAGGCACACCTTGTTGCTCAAATCTCGAGATCACAAGATGATCAGAGGCCATTCCATCAACTTGTTGAAATTGTTTGATGTGCCCCAAAAATTCAAAGTCATGAACCTGATTGTGGACACAATCAAGAGGACAGCTGCAGATCAGAAGAGGTCATGTGGGTATGCTCCACATATTCAAATGCTCATCAACTCCAAGATGGGCATGGGCACCTACTTGTTAGATAATGAGCATCTACCCTTGAGACCAGACTTTGAGGACAACACTGTTGTCATGACTGAAGAAGATCCAACATCTATACAGGCACAAGAGAAAAGAGAGAAAGCTAAAGCTGAGAAGGCAGCAAAGATGCCAAGTGCTGAAGAGGCATCTCAAGTGTTTCTCAAGTCTAAACAAGATCAACTTGCATATCTTATCCAATCAACTTTGAGGATTGAGAAAGGACTGTCCACCCTGACTCAGAATCAAGAGAGCTTGGAAAGGATCATTGAAACTAAATTCTATGATCTAGACTTGAAGGTGACAGAAATGCAGACATCAGTTGAGCAGATCCAAGAAGAAG
This sequence comes from Triticum aestivum, assembly GCF_018294505.1. Lineage (NCBI taxonomy): Eukaryota > Viridiplantae > Streptophyta > Magnoliopsida > Poales > Poaceae > Triticum > Triticum aestivum. The sequence goes on along the minus strand of NC_057804.1, from coordinate 387,609,090 downwards.
CTGAGGAGAAGAAAGGGTAGGCTACCACAGATGCCTTTCAGAGAGTGCCAAGAGGGCAGAGATCTGCTGCAGTGCCCATGGCTGACACTAGAGCAACTACATCAGCACCTGCAGCCACAGCAACAGTGCCACCTCCAGTTACCACTCCACTAGCTCCAACAACTTCAATAGATGCATTTGTTCTTGGAGTCCTCTCAATACCTCCTCCCTAATATCAAGCCTAGGGAGACGCATAGCACTATGCATTTTCAAGCTTTTTGGTAACTTGTTGCCAAAGGGGGAGAAAGTGTATAGATCATAGGCTTTGAGAGAGAGAGAGAGAGAGAGCTTTGCTTATTTTGCCTTCTTTGTCTTTTGGTTGAAACTATTTGTGTGCTTGCTTGATACTCTTTGTCTATGTGTGTGAGGTACTTGCATGATCATGTGTTTGATCATATCATACTTTTAATGCTTGTGCTTGAATGATGCCATTATTTATCTCTCATATGATCATTCACTTTGCCTTGGTGATGAGTGCATATTTCATATTCTATCATTTTGAGCGCTCCACCAAGATGTATGTGACATGGAAGAGAGACCCATGATCCTAATTGATTTTGCATTTGCATTCAAAAGCAAATCTTAAATAATGCGTAAATTTAGGGGGAGCTCTTGCTTATCACATACTTCTCAAAGCGATGATGTATTACTTTCTTATTATCATTTGTCTAAGATTTAATCTGTATGTTGCCATCAATTACCAAAAAGGGGGAGATTGAAAGTGCAACTATCCCTGGGTGGTTTTGGTAATTCTTAACAACATATAGCTCATGGAACTAATACTCTTTCAAGATGATCATTTCAGAAAGGTCAATGATTGGCATGGCATGGACTAGGAATGTGGACCTGTCGAAATGCTAAGGACACATGTTGGCTCAAGCTCAAGACTCTGAATTTTCATTTTAGTGATCCAAGATCACATCGATTCCATAGGAAAACCCAATACTATTAAAAGGGGATGAGGTGTTGCTTAATGGCTTGCTTGCTCAAAATGCTTAGTGATATCCTCCAAAAAATCCATCAACCACTTTCTCATATCCACATATGTCCCAAACCAAAAGCCAAACTCGGCCCCACTGATTTGATCTATCCGGCGCCACCGAGTTCATTTGACATAGCCATAGCCAGAAACCCTAAATAGACCGGTCTCACCGATAGGGATCTCGGTCTCACCGAGATGGGATTGCAAACTCTCTGTTTCCCTTCATAACGTTTCGGTCTAACCAAAGTGAGCGTTCGGTCCCACCGAGTTTGCAATGCAAACTCTCTGTTTCCTTTTTGTAACGTTTTGGTCTCACCGAGATGAGCGAATCGGGCCAACCGAGTTTGCTTGACCAACTCTCTGTTAGCCCATTATAGAAATCGGTACCATCGAGTTCATGTGATCGGTCTCACCAAGATTACGTTATGCCCTATCCCTAACAAAATCGGTCCCACCGAGTTGATCATGTCAGTCCCACTGAAATGCCTAACCTTCACATTTTGAACTATATTGGTCCGACCGAGTTTTATGATTCGGTCCCTCCGAGTTTGGTAAATTGTGTGTAATGGTTAGATTTTGTGTGGAGGCTATATATACCCCTCCACCCACTCTTCATTCGTGAAAAAAGCCATCAAAATGTGCCTACACTTCCTACATACATTATCTAAGAGAGAACCACCTACTCATGTGTTGAGACCAAGATATTCCAACCCAACCACAAGAATCTTGATCTCTAGCCTTCCCAAGTTGCTTTCCACTCAAATCATCTTTCCACCAAATCCAAATCTGTGAGAGAGAGTTGAGTGTTGGGAGACTATCATTTGAAGCACAAGAGCAAGGAGTTCATCATCAACACACCATGTATTACCTTTTGGAGAGTGGTGTCTCCTAGATTGGTTACGAGGGAGCCTCCGTCAAGATTGTGGATTTTAACCAAGGAGTTTGTATGGGCAAGGAGATCGCCTACTTCATGAAGATCTACCCTAGTGAGGCAAGTCCTTCGTGGGCGATGGCCATGGTGGGATAGACAAGGTTGCTTCTTTGTGGATCCTTCATGGGTGGAGCCCTCCATGGACTCGCGCAGCCATTACCCTTCGTGGGTTGAAGTCTCCATCAACGTGGATGTACGATAGCACCACCTGAACCACGCCAAAAATCTCCGTGTCTACATTGCGTTTTCTCCCTCTAAACTCCTCCCTTTACCTTCATATGCAATGTTTTTACATTCCGCTGCTATACTCTTAGACTTACATGTGTAGGTTGATTGCTTGACTTGTGCTAAGTTGCTAAAATCTGCCAAGACTTAAAATTGGGAAAAGGCTAGATTTTATTTTGTCAAGTAGTCTAATCACCCCCTCTAGATATACTTCCGATCCTACAAATGGCAACACTATCACAAACGATTTAATGGGGAAAATTGTGTGTGTTGTACGTGCGAACGGAAACGTTTTCCTTGGAGTGACTGTGTGGGATGTATATACGAACGGAAACGTACTTCTTGGATTGACTATGTGGGATGTACACACTAACAGAACGTATTCCTTGGATTGACAGTGTGGAATGTACATACGAACGGAAATGTTTGTCTGGGACTGACTATGTGGGATGTGCTTACAACCGAAAATGATTGGGCCTGTATAATTGTATTTTTTAACACACATGTACGTATAATCGTATTTGATCGCTCGCCCATCGCACACGAGCTCATTTTGCCAAGCGTGTGTGACCGGAGGGCCTATCCCCGACGGTTTCTGGGTCGTGTGGGAAGGACCCCCTATCGCCCACACTCACTAGGTGACGGTTCAAAATGCCGTCGTGGAAAGGGGTTAAAAACTATTTGTATAGCACATTGCTGTACTAGTGTGCATCAGTTTGATGCTGATATATTGTACAATTTCATTGATGAGTGGGAAGAGGATACATCACTCACTCTTGCAGACCTGCAGCTGCCCATTGGCACCAATGTCACCTTCCAAAGCTGCATTACCAAGGAACTTGCTATTGCTCAGAAGGTTATTGAGGAAAAGAACAAGATTGATCATGAGAAGGCAATTTTCAAGAAGCATGTGGCAAAGCTCAATGCTTCATATATTCAAAAATTCAAACTGATGAGGACTGACTTGAAGGCAGAATTGCAAAAGCATCGTGATGAATCCAAGGGCTCTTTTGAGCGCCTGAAGTACTATGCTGAAAAATGTGTTCAGGCTCACAATCAGGGCTTGAAGAGAAATACCCTTTTCCGCCCCGCTATCGACCCCAAGCTGGTCAAGAAGAAGAAGAAGAAGCCAGTCGTTCCTGAAACCGAGACTTCAAGGCAAAATGTGCTGAAGATTATCTTCCCTACAAGATTTGCTGGTTCTAAGCCAACTGCTCCATCTATTGCTTCTGAAAGGAAGAAGACCAAGCAAGATGAAGCCGAAGTGTCACACCCAAGATGCGACCCTATCCTACAGTGTCGGTGTACTAGAGTAGGGGTACCCTAGTATCCCGAACTCGTGCACAGGCACTCGCAGCACCCCACGGCAAGGCTTGCCGGGTGACCGCCAAGACCCTCCGTGGATCCCTTGAAGACCATTGAAGAACAAAGTACTCAAACCAAGGCCCCGGCAAGAGGAGCTTGCCGGGAAGGCCAACCAAGGCCCCGGCAAGAGGAGCTTGCCGGGAAGGCCAAACAAGGTCCCGGCAAGAGGATCTTGCCGGGAAGAGACAAGACCCCGGCAAGAGGAGCTTGCCGGGAAGGCCACTCAAGGCATACCAAGAAAGCTTGCCGCGACGCGCCCTGCGTCCCGGCAAGATCCGTCGAGCGACAAGATTCTGGACGCGACAAGACGACGGCCGCGGCAAGGAGCTTGCCGTGGGAAACCCCCACCTCATGCCCGCGCTCCAGCACACTTGCTAACGTGTCGCTCTGGGACTCTCCCAAGCACATGTGGCAGGAGGCCGTGCAGCTAGGGGTACGTGGTGGCAAGTGGAGATGAAGAGAAGCCCATCGTGGCAAGCGGTGGCGCTCCTAACGGTCACCTTTTGCACTATTTAGGAGACTCAGACATGCATTTAATGCACTTGTCCCCTGCCGTCAGAGTTAGGTAGGGCGCACTGTATCCACAGTAGCGGTAGCTGCACCTACCGCATCCTTTTCCATTTTTACCCTTCTAAGTCTACGTTGCCACCTGTCGGTGACCCCTTGAAAGTATAAAAGGAGGCCCGGGCATAACGTAGAAGAGGTTCGGAGGTTCGGCCAGTTCGGCTCATTCGAGACACCAGAAACACCCCCACGCTCAGTCTGGTAGCGTCGATCGCTCCTGAGCAAAGATTCAATACACACAAACAAGTAGCAGTAGGGTTTTACGCATCCGTGCGGCCCGAAGCTGGGTAAAACCCCCCGCGTGCACCGCCTCGATCCGCTCTTTGTGCGCTCTCCGCCTCCCACCGAACCGAAAGGGGCCCTGTCCCCATAGGTGTTGGTGGAATCAGCACCCCCCGACATCTCTGGCGCGCCAGGTAGGGGGCGTCGAGATTGTGCGAACCCGATCCGGCATGCACGCAAGCTAAATCTTCATCGTCATGGCTCCTAAGGGGCGGGCGAGCAAAAGATCGACGCCAGTGCGGCAACAGAAAAAGCTAAGTCATGCGAAACTTTAGATATTTCCTTTCTATATAAAGTTATCCGCCTAGGAGATCTTGTTCTTTGTACGGAAAACCTGTGCACGAAGGAATCAACTCGTAGCTAGTTGCGCCCTTATTTTGTTTCGAGTCCGCTCAACAACTTAAGTGAGCTGCTAGCGCCCTTACTTTGCTTCGAGTCCGCTCAGCAACTTAAGTGAGCCGCTAGCGCCCTTACATTGTTTCGAGTCCCCTCAACTACTTAAGCAAGCTGCAACTAGTTGCGACAAGATTGCTTGTCGGTAGCGACCCCGCCAGCAGGCTGCTGAAGTTCCGCACTCGGCGCTCGCGGCAAAGGGTGCCTGCACCGGCAAGTTTCCCTAGAAAGCGTAGGGTGGACGTACAAAGAGGGGTTGAACAGGAAGATAGCATGCGCTATTTATTTGAGATTTCTGCATAGACCTGTATGCCGAGGAGCCTTCTCGGGGCTAGTTGCGCTCCATGTTGCCTCGAGTCCGCTCGGCAACTTGTGCGGTTGCGCTAGAACCAAGAAGGTAAACCTTTCCGGGAGGCGATGTTCCCGAATAGCCGCTAAGGGCCCGTTCCCTCAAGCGCTGCTGGCTGGATCACACGCACCGGAAAGCATTCCAGCAGGCATAGGGAATATGTAACAGAAGTCAAAATTCACAAGCGAATTAAGTGCACTTCGGATGCTAATCACTTGCTATGTTTGAACGCAGTTATGGCCCGGGGGCTAGCAACGCCCTTAGGGCCAATCTTTTCGGCGTCAAGAACGACGAAGTTCTTCGCCATAAGCCTTTCCGGCAACGATTTTGCCGGGAGCCGGCGTCAAGAACGATGAAGTTCTTCGCCATAAGCCTTTCCGGAAACGATCTTGCCGGGAGCCGGCGTCAAGAACGACGAAGTTCTTCGCCATAAGCCTTTCCGGAAACGATCTTGCCGGGAGCCGGCATCAAGAACGACGAAGTTCTTCGCCATAAGCCTTTCCGGCAACGATCTTGCCGGGAGCCGGCGTCAAGAACGACGAAGTTCTTCGCCATAAGCCTTTCCGACAACAATCTTGCCGGG
>NC_057804.1:387601209-387602896 GCF_018294505.1 Triticum aestivum | reverse complement strand
GAGAACGTCGAAGTTCTCTGCTGAAGATAAAAGCCTTCCTGGCAACAAGCTTGCCGGAAGCCGGCATCGAGAACGTTGAAGTTCTCTGCCGAAGATAAAAGCCTTCCTTGCAACAAGCTTGCCGGAAGCCGGCATCGAGAACGTCAAAGTTCTCTGCCGAAGATAAAAGCCTTCCTGGCAACAAGCTTGCCAGAAGCCGGCATCGAGAACGTCAAAGTTCTCTGCCGAAGATAAAAGCCTTCCTGGCAACGAGCTTGCCGGAAGCCGGCATCGAGAACGTCAAAGTTCTCTGCCGAAGATAAAAGCCTTCCTGGCAGCGAGCTTGCCGGAAGCCGGCATCGAGAACGTCGAAGTTCTCTGCTGAAGATAAAAGCCTTCCCGGCAAGCCAGTATCGCTGGGGGCTGTGAGTGCCAAGAATCGTCCACGGCAAACCAGAGTTGCCGGGGGCTGCAATACCAGATAAGTCTTTCATCCCTCATCATGCATCCTCTTATGGACTGGGGAACGCGAAACCACGTTTCTTCCCGGAAACTGCCGTGCTCCCTCGACTCTAGGCCCTGGGGCTCGTTCTCGGGGCCAAGTTTGGTCGTAGTCGAGGCAGCAAAGGGATGAAACGAGGAGACTGCACCCACCTCGTTCCTGCCTCCGTCAAAAGCGTGAGAAAGGTTGAGCGACGTGGGAAGGCGGCAGGGCCTGTTGCCGGGAGATGAAATGTCTGTCCGAGGGATACCAAGGATTTGCTCCTTGGCGTGGGTTTAACTCATGAGACAAATAACCCGGCAAACATCCCCTTTTCATTAAAAACATCCCACTCAGGTACAGTCCATAGAGGATGAAAAACATGAAAGAGAGGATTACAAGTTTTAGATACAGCTAAGGCCCGAAGGCTTACAAATTAAAAAGATAAGATGCCCGTAATCCTTTTCCTGTCCCTCTCCTCAGGAGGCAGGTCAAGGAGGCGAAAAGGGCAGAAGGAGCGCCTAGGCGAGCTACGGGTGCTAGAAGACACCAAGGGAACATCCCGGGGGTCGTCCGAAGGCTGGACGGCGACGGTGGCGCTGGAAGCGGGGCCGGAAGACGGGGCGGTAGGACGTCAGCACGCTGTCGAGGGCACCACGCCCTCGTACTCCGACCTGACGGCCTTGTCGCTAGCCCTCTTCCCCTTCCGCAGCGTCCCTACGCCAGCCGCCCAAGGAGATGACCCCGGGGAGTTCAAGAAGCTGGCGACGCGGATGATGGGGTCGCCGGTGCCGTGCAAAGCGGCGCCCGACGCCTAGTCGGACCCGCTGCCCCGCTGCCCGCTACCCTCGTCATCGCTGTCGCTCCCCTCCTCGTCGCTCTCGCTCGAGGAGGATCCTTCGCTGTCGGAGGAGCTGTCCACGCAGCACTTCGCACGAGTGCCGAAGCACCCGAAGGCCTTGACGGAGAGGAGATCGCCCTCCATCAACTTAAAATGGAGGGTAAACCCCTCCGTCAAGCTATGGATGCAGGCGAACGTCTTCCACCCTCGATCAAGATACATCACATTAGGGGCTGGGAATGCAACCCGGACTCACGTGCCGTTGATCCCACAGCCCCTCATGTGCAATCTCAGTGTCTCGGGCGGGTCCAACTCCATCGCGCGCGCAAACGGAGCTGGAAGCCGGAGGCGACGACGAGGCGCCCGGCGCAGCCTGACAAAGAACT